>NW_019397040.1:232093-282572 GCF_000591075.1 Eurytemora carolleeae | reverse complement strand
GATGAGTCTTTTTATTTTAATCCTAAGTTTATGGTTTAATTTGCACTACAAATATTGATTCCCATGTTTGAATTTGCGCTGTTCTTTTTTTACAATGAGCATTTTTGTCAGTTAAAACTTCGCCATCTATCCCTTTAAGATAAATAATAAATACAATTAGTTGAATTGCACTGAAAGGCTTTGGAATCCATTTTGAATTAGTTAAAACGACCGAATGGATGGATATATATTTATATATATATCCTGACAAATTGTTTCATAGAAATACACGGCTCAGAGGCTAAATATGTCACATAGAAATTTTGGAAAATTTAAATGTTTTTAAAAATATTTCTTTTAAGTTTATGAAAAAAGTTTATTAAATTTTTAAAATCCGAACTCTAGATTAAAAAAAGTAGAGAATAATTTCCCCTGAAAGTTGAAATAGATTGAATATGTTCTCTTTCTATTATATATCCATGGTTCTCTTGTTCTTAAATCCGTTCAATTATAAGCTTTTCGAAATATGTGGAACCACTCTCAAAGGAACAGCAGAGAAAAAAATCAGAGAAACCCTTTTTAGTTCGTCAACTTATCTGTTTAAGTCTGTTTTTGTATTAAAAAAATCATTAAAACGGCTTAATCGAACCTTACATGACCAATTATGGAAGGTGGTCGGTGTTCATAATTGCCAGCTCAAAATGATTTCAAAAAGAAGATATGTCTAAGAATTGCAGCCTGCAGGCAGTCTTATCTTTTTGTAAAACAACTTTGATCGTTTTTACGTTAATTGTTAATGATGAAGTATAAATTAAATAAAACGAATTCGAATTTAAACGAAACAATTTTAACGATTATATGAGTGAAATTAACTATTTGGCACTTTTTTGATAAAAATGCTTAAACCCCCTTTTGTACCAAGTTTAAAGTTTTCTTTGATACATTAAAAATACAGATTTGAGAATTAACAATTTCTTTGTCAAACTAGTTCAGTTTTTGAAAATATATTTGTATAAAGTTATCTTTTTGATCAGCATGATTTGGAAATATATTTGTATAAAGTTATCTTTTTGATCAGCATGATTTGAAAATATATTTGTATAAAGTTATCTTTTTGATCAGCATGATTTGGAAATGTATTTGTATAAAGTTATCTTTTTGATCAGCATGATTTGGAAATATATTTGTATAAAGTTATCTTTTTGATCAGAATGATTTGGAAATATATTTGTATAAAGTTATCTTTTTGATCAGCATGATTTGGAAATATATTTTAAATATATATAAATTTTAAAATTAAAGTGCTGATTTAATAAAGATAAATAAATACAGTTTAATTTTAGAAAAGAATAAAATAATGTCATTTGTAGATCTTGTCATCCTTGATAATTCTGTTGGAGATAGTTTCTGTAATCTATATTTGCACTCATGTACAGTAAGAGTTACTAAAGCGTTGATCTTAATTATGCTTGCTCTAACCTGACAGTGACACTATGTGTCATGTTTGGAACATAAGTACGGTTCGGAACTTTCTTCCCCTGAATTACTGGAGTCTGAATGAGTTTGCGATTAAAAAAGAAATTCTTTTCAAAATGCTGCTTTACAGCTTCCTTCTGTATGATATTTTGCATGTGCAAAAAAGATTTGACGTTTTCGATGAAATAGATTCACACTAGCGAGGGGGGGGGGNGACCCACACCCGTTTTACCTCCGACCCACAGAATACATCACAATTTCACAAAACGGGATTTGCGGCATGCACTTACCCCTATGCAGCCCGACCCTCACCCGTTTTGCCTTCCGGCAAAATTTCTTAATTTGTATATTGAAAATTTTGATCAAACAACATTCTAGTGTAGATCGTATATTTGCAGCATTGCGCTATTTACGTCAATTACCCGTATGTCTTCCAACCTGCATTTGTATTCACGAGATAAATGCGGATTTTAACAATTTTCTCTATATCCATATATCTAATTATATAAACATCTCAAAATGAAAAAATTACGAATCTTAGATCCA
This sequence comes from Eurytemora carolleeae, assembly GCF_000591075.1. Taxonomy (NCBI): domain Eukaryota; kingdom Metazoa; phylum Arthropoda; class Copepoda; order Calanoida; family Temoridae; genus Eurytemora; species Eurytemora carolleeae. Next base: position 280,571 of record NW_019397040.1, on the reverse strand, counting down.
ATTTGCCAATTTAATGACTGCATTTCATGATTTGAGTTAAGATACTAAAAGGTCTGGCTGCCTGTTTACCAAATATTACCTCACCCCACCTAGTAATATCTAATCATCTCCGTTTAAAAGATATATTTTCTAAAAATCTTTACAGTGTTTAGATTTTTGGGCAAAGGTAAAAATTAGGTGTTTTGGGTAAATTAAAGAGCTTGCCCTCATCATCAAAGGGGTGTTTTCCCCTTTAAAAAATGTAGTTGAAAATTTTCTTGGCGCTTCGCGCCATTTATGCTCAAAATTTGCCTTAGTATTTCCCTTTTATCTAAAATCTCCACCCCACTGCATACTTGATAAACAACTATAGATAGCTATATGCATTATGCACAGACGCGTACAAAGGGGGGGGGGGCAGTAGTCCTAGTGCCCCCCTGGGATTTATGAGCAAAGGTAAAAATCAGGTGTTCTGGGTATTAAAAAAAGCTTGCCCTCATCATCAAAAGGGGTGTTTTCCCCCTTAAAAAGTATAGTTGAAAAATTTCTTGGTGCTTTGCGCCATTTATTTTCAAATTTTCCGTAGTATTTCCCTTTCATCTAAAATTTTGTAATATATAGTCCTTGAATACTAAATGGGCCACCACCTAGGGGACATGTTGTAGACTTAATATAGAATAACAGCATTTTAAAGGCCAGGGGGTGGGGCAATAAATTGCCCCCAATTCCTGTGTACGCGCCTGTACACCAAGGGCAATCTATATCTTATCATACAACAAAAATGTAGCAAATATTAAGTTTATCTAAATTAACGCTTTTCTGAATTAACATCAAATTCTTTTAGTCAAACTTAAAGATTAAAAAGTGAATTAATTTCCATATATATATTAAATATAAGAGACACCTAGTGGTGGGAAACTGAACTATTAAAGAAAATGAATCCGCTTCAACCAATAACAGTAAGTGTCTTTAGAAGTCTGCCTACAACGCGTAACCAGTCTGCACCCTGCACTGAATGAACGCAGCCTAGGGCTAAAACCAGTAACCTTGAAACCTTCAGACAGGCTTAGTTCTTGAAACAGGGCAGGATTGGATCACATATACCCACTCCACGCTGCTATAAAAAGTTGCACATGACACTTTCAAGACTGAATCGACTTCAAAATGTCGCAACGCCTTGGGTTGTTGATTTTACCTTACATGTAAAATTTAGAACTATAACGCAGTTGTTTTATAGCTTTAGTTTAAAAGGAAAATTTTTCAAATGCTTCTAGATTTACCGTGTATAGAAAACTCATGTTTATGTGGACCCCCTGTATCTGGCAGGGTATATAGGGTATACAGGATATAGAAAACCCATGTTTATGGGGACCCCCCTGTATCTGGCAGGGTATATATGTATACAGGATATAAAAAACTCATGTTTATGTGGACCCCCTGTATCTGGCAGAATGTATAGGGTATACAGGATATAGAAAACCCATGTTTATGGGGACCCCCTGTATCTGGCAGGGTATATATGTATACAGGATATAAAAAACTCATGTTTATGTGGACCCCCTGTATCTGGCACGGTGTAGGGTATACAGGGTATGGAAAACTCATGTTTATGTGGACCCCCTGAATCTGGCAGGGTGTATAGGGTATACAGGTGAAAGAAAACTCATGTTTATGGGGACCCCCTGTATCTGGCAGGGTGTAGGGTATACAGGAGAAAGAAAACTTCTTTTACTGCCTCCACTGCCAACTATACCATGGTTCAGGAATAGATTCATATTATTCATTTATATTTACTTGTAGTCTTAAAGACTTAACGTATATACCACTAATTCTTTTAGACTTGCAAAGATGCCAATGCCCGAATTCCAACTTTAGCCTGCAAACTTTGTCTGATCAAGTATGAATTAGATACCAATGTTTAAAGTTCTAAAAAACAAATTATTTTCAAATGTTATTTCTCCACAGAAGTGACTTTTGCATGTCTACTGCAAGAAAACGTATAATAATCATCTAATTTAAAACTTTTAAACCTAGAAAAATGACAATATCTTTCACACTTTTGATCAAATATCAAATTGCATTAGAGGGTCCACTCCATACAAGTTACTCTTGCACAAAGATTCAGCTTACTTATAAATTTTATTTTAAGACAGGGTCGACTTTAAAGTGTCGCAGCGCCTTGAGCTTTGATTTTACCAATCAACTCACTTATGCTTTTCTGCAGCCCTTTACATGTACATTTAGCGCTACATAGGCACTTGTTGTTACCTTTGGTTTTTAAGAAGTACTTGGCAAAATTCTTAATGATTTTTGCTCCAAAGCTTGAGACCTTTGATCACAGTGCTTACAGTCTTCAAAAAATGTGTTCCTTAACACTTTGGCGCCATAATCCCGAATGACCAAAATTTGGACATGGCATTAACATCTTATACTGGCCCCCTATACTTGGACATGGCATTAACATCTTATACTGGCCCCCTATACGTGGACATCACATTAACATCTTATACTGTCCCCTATAAGTGGACATGGCATTGACATCTTATATTGGCCCCCTATACGTGGACATGAAATTGACATCTTATACGGTCCCCTATACGTGGACAATGGACATGGCATTGACATCTTATACTGGCCCCTTATACGTGGACATGGCATAAACATCTTATACTGTCCCCTATACTTGGACATGGCTTTGACATCGTATACTGGCCCCCTATACGTGGAGATGGCATTGACATCTTATACTGTCCCCTATACGTGGACATGGCATTGACATCTTATACTGTCCCCTATACGTGGACATGGCATTAACATCTTATACTGTCCCCTATACTTGGACATGGCATTAACATCTTATACTGTCCCCCTATACGTGGACATGGCATTAACATCTTATACTGTCCCCTATACTTGGACATGACATTAACATCTTATACTATCCCCCTATACGTGGACATCACATTAACATCTTGTACTGTCCCCTATACGTGGACATGACATTAACATCTTATACTGTCCCCTATACGTGGACATGGCATTAACATCTTATACTGTCCCCTATACGTGGACATGACATTAACATCTTATACTGGCCCCCTATGCGTGGACATGGCATTGACATCTTATACTGGCCCCCTATAAGTGGACATGGCATTAACATCTTATACTGTCCCCTATACGTGGACATGACATTAACATCTTATACTGGCCCCTATACGTGGACATGGCATTGACATCTTATACTGTCCCCTATACTTGGACATGACATTAACATCTTATACTGTCCCCTATACGTGGACATGGCATTAACATCTTATACTGTCCCCTATACTTGGACATGGCTATGACATCGTATACTGTCCCCCTATACTTGGACATGGCTTTGACATCGTATACTGCCCCCCTATACTTGGACATGGCTTTGACATCGTATACTGTCCCCCTATACTTGGACATGGCTTTGACATCGTATACTGTCCCCCTATACTTGGACATGGCTTTGACATCGTATACTGTCCCTCTATACTTCTCACTATTTTTCTACGTTTTTCGTAACTTTGTTAGACTGGCAACAATTATACATTTTGCATATATCTATTTAATCAAAACATTTGGTTTAGTTCTTATAAAATGTGCACTGAAAAAAAGAAACACCCCTTCACTATCTATATATATGTACTTTGCTTGTCTTGGTGTTTGTTTGCCTGTCTGTCTGTTTGTATTCAAGAAACGGAAAAACTGCTGAAACCGATCGGGCGCAATTTTTTTTATGTGACCTCGCCTTACCCAAGTTAAGGTTTATTAATGATTAAATTTTCAAAAATTTGCCTCTTACAAAATTTGAGTTTTGAAAATTTAGAAAATCAAAGAATTTTTTATAAATCCGCGAGATTTTGTTTTATTTTTGTTTTACAATGTACACAAAGAGAACATGTTCACAATGGAAATTGAGGATGGGCGCGAAGCGCCCTGATAATCTAGTATAGTAGATATATATCTGACTCCAAACTAACTAATCACCGGAGCATACCTTTTTCAGAAGGAGTTGCAAGCTGGTCTTTAAGAAGTACGAGAGCCAAAGATCTAAATATTTTACTAAAAGTTGAAAAGACTAATTTATTCTTACAAACAATAAAATCAATAAAATAAGTAAGTTGGCTTCCATCTCATAGTTTCAATTTCCAACAAAACATGACCCAAAACATTCAATTCTTTTGATAAAAATTTATTTTGAACCCCTCCCCCATACATGTGTACAGGCATTTTTAGTTTGCAAACACTTTTTAATCTTGTTTTAGTATATTTACTGCATCAATTCTTATTTCCATTTTAATTACATTTATGACACTACAAATCGACGAATACATAGAAATTGACTGTGAACGATAGAAAGAAGGAGAAGGTAACATTTAAGTGACATTACTAGCACGACTTTGGGACCTCGTAGCTTCTCTAGTTCTGATTTTACGCACAAGTATGAGAAAAGATAATTATTTTGTTATATAATACATATTAGAAATCTAAAACATTTTTTTTCTTCAAAGCTCTTCAATAAAAGTTATTTCAAATTAAATTTCAAATTTGAGTGATAATTGTATGAAAAGTATGCAAGGGTTGTCAAATAAGCATTTTTTTTAAAAGGGTTAAAATCTCTAGAATTTTAAATGCTGTTATTTTACACAAATTGATTAATTAATTGGTTAATGAAGACGATTTCGTGGAAATTAAACTTTTGTGGTTGAGCTCAAAAGGGGCCTCAAGGTTGGTCTAAGGTTGATAATCCCAGTTATGGGTCGTTTGGTTGATCTAAGGTTGATAGTCCCAGTAAATATGCAATAATGTTTCTTAACAAAAATACTAGTATCCACCCCATTCATTTAACCAGGTTTCCGATCAAAGAGAATAGAATATATATTAGAGGGGAATTTACTAGAAAAAAGTGTAAAACGACCATTTTGTTGTACTGTTTCCATACAGCAGGTGTACTTCACATATTTATGCTTTATAACCTTTTGGGCCCTGGAATATCATTTTATAGAAAATCTAAAATTAATGTTAAAAGAAAACCAAATTATGAAATAGGCTGGTTGCATAATTGACCAATGATCATTTCATTGTATATTCAGATGCATGTATAATGCATTAAAAAAAGGTTTTTATAGTTTAAACCAACAATAGAAATCTGAACAACTTTATGATCCTAAATTGGAATTGGAAATCGTAAAAAGTAAAAAATTACAGTTTTGAAAATGAAATATGTTTTCTTTCTTTCTCTTGGTTTAAAAACAAACATTATAACAAAGAAAAAAATGATTATTTATGTACTTTTATATAATGTATGTGTATAAGAAAAAGTGTAATACTAGTTGCCAAAAATCATTGTACCTTGGCTTCACAAACCAAACATTTCTATCGGAAGCGCTGCCATTTTTTTGGCGCTTTTGTACAAAAATCTTTGATGGGGGAATAATTTGAGATTTTTGTTAAACAAATAACTAGGATTAGGAAAAGTCCGATGAGGCCGGGGCAGGCGGGAGGCTGATGCTCCGAGGACGGTTTGAGGTTAATTCTCGAGGATGGGATGGTAAGTGTTGGGACGCATGTTTAACCACCGCCGGAAGAGGTTAGTCGGCGGCACATTGTCCTGTAAACAGTAACGGTGAGTTTTATCAAATTTTAGGCTGAAAGAGCCTGTAGACGTATTTCAAGTCAACCTCTAATTAGAGACTGTAGACGTATTTCAAGGCAACCTTTAATTAAAGAGACTGTAGACTTATTTCAAGTCAACCTCTAATTAAAGAGACTGTAGACGTATTTCAAGTCAACCTCTAATTAAAGAGACTGTAGACGTATTTCAAGTCAATCTCTAATTAAAGAAACTGTAAACGTATTTCAAGTCAATCTCTAATTAAATCCAACAAATATAGCCTGGCAAGATCACAGATCAGAACGGAATAGAAAAGAACAGAACAGACCAGAATATAACAGAAAAAAATCAGATAAGAACAGAACAGATCAGAACAGAACAGATCAGATCAGAACAGAACAGAACAGAACAAAACAAAACAGAACAGAACAGAGAACAGAATAGAAAAGAACAGAACAGACCAGAATATAACAGATCAGATCAGATCAGAACAGAACAGAACAGATCAGTACAGAACAGAACAGGACAGAACAGATCAGAACAGAACAGAACAGAACAGAAAAGACCACAAAATGGAACAGAACAGTACAGAACAGAACAGAACAGAACAGAACAGAACAGAACAGAACAGAACAGAACAGAACAGAACAGAACAGAACAGAACAGAACAGAACAGAACAGAACAGAACAGAATATAGCAGATCAGATAAGATCAGAACAGAACAGAATAGAACAGAACAGAACAGAACAGAACAGAACAGAACAGAACAGAACAGAACAGAACAGAACAGAACAGAACAGAACAGAACAGAACAGAACAGAACACAACAGAACAGAACAGAACAAAACAGAGAACAGATAAGAAAGAAATAGAAAAGAACAGAACAGAACAGAATATAGCAGATCAGATAAGATCAGAACAGAACAGAATAGAACAGAACAGATCAGATCAGAATAGAACAGAATATAACAGATCAGATCAGAACAAAACAGAGTATAACAGATCAGATCAGATCAGAACAGAACAGAATAGAAAATAAAACAACAGAAAACAACTATTTTTAAAAACATATATGACAGTGTTTTTTTTTCGTATTTGTTATAAAATTTCTCATATTTTGTGTATTTTTGAGTGGATCAAATACTACTCAGTATCGTATAAGATGAAAAACATATAATAGTAGTAGGGACGTACAGAAACAATTGTATATTGTAAATTTTGGAAAATTTAATAGCACAATAGATAATTCGGAAACAATCCCAGATTTAAACAAACTAAGATTAAACAATATATTTGAAATTTAAAATTAATTTTTCAAATTATTTTGAATAAGCATTTCCTTTAATTTTGCTGCCGAGGTTCATCTTTTCTTTTACTGGGCAAATATATTTGACTGTATGGCATGTATGGCTGCCCATTCACAGTGAACTAGACAGATGGAGATGGCACTTTCACCCTGAACTAACAAGAGAGAGAGGCATTAGGTTTCTTTCATTTGAAATCAAACGTGTTTTCTTTTATAACTCAACAGTCTTCAGACTTACAGATTTTATACTTTTTCATTCAAAATGTATATGCCAACAAAAAAGTATTTAAGATAAAAGGCTTTAAAATTATGTAAAATGGGTCAAAGTGTGATTGAAAGTCACAGTTTTCTGAAATATTGACAGAACCGTTAAATCCACGTGCTTTGTGACCTATTAGCTCCTCTGTACTCTTAATACGAGAGAAGCTACGGAATTGCCTAATAAGTCTTCGTCACAAACTATGATTTTCTGATCTCTATATTTTTGCAACCCAATACCGTAGATCTTAGATATTTCTGCTAGATAAAAGAATCTAAATTTGAAATATCAGAGGTTTACACCATCAGGTGGACAAAAATATAGATATTAGAAAATCAGATTTTGTTACAAAGACTCAATTCATTTATCCGGTTGAATATTGGAAATTCAACAAGTTATAATTGAGGCGGAAATGGTATATCAGTGACGACGTATTTCAGGTTAAAATGGATATGCAACATTATATGAATAGCAATCTGTGTACAAGTTTCAAGGACTGCGAAGAAACTTCTTCTTCTCAAATACTTTATTAAAAACAAAAGAACACTTATACACTTAAAATATAATTATAGGTATAGGGTGGCTTGGTCTCCCTCTATAGTTACAGATAAAGTACAAAAACGTGATTTCGAAGAAATAGAAATAAACTTTTAATAAATCTGCAAAAACTATGGATTTATGAATTTGTGTTATTAGCTTCTTTATTCCTCCAATTCAGACCAATCTCCTTCATCTGCAGCTCCGCCGGAACTCCAATCTTAAGCTTGTCGGCGTATTTGGGGTAGATCATGGTGGAATAGTTTGGAGGAAGGGGTGGTGGGGGGATCGTCACATCCGGTAAGGTCATGTTCTTCCGTTTATTCTCCGCGTACTTCAGCACTTTCTCCTTCACGCTGGCTGCCCGACTCTCCATCTAAGATTAGGTATAATTAAGAGAAATGTTGGTTAAGCTTTTATAATAAATTCCAGTCACTGCGAAGAAACTAACATATGATAAAAAGTTAGAAAAAGAAACTAAACTACTTTTTATTATTTAGCTTTCTTATAGAAAACATCAATTTGAAATTTTTAGGAAAAAATTCTAAATTTCTCAAATTCTTTAAAGCCTGCAGCTTTGTTCGAAATATGCATATTGCAAAAAACATTAAAATGAATGATTTTCAATGAATAGGATTTTAGAGGAATTTTAAAAATTTCAATATCATCGTTTTTTCTCTTTGTCCCTTTAATCTAAATATCTAAAGTTTAAAGGACAGTACCTTTAATCTAAATATCTAAAGTTTAAAGTACAGTCCCTTTAAACTAAATATCTAAAGTTTAAAAGACAATCCCTTTAATCTAAATATCTAAAGTTTAAACTTTAAAGTACTATTTTCTAGCATTCAAATATTCAAGGTATTCACAATATTTTTACAATGAGAATACCACCAGTCAATATCCCTCTGAACTCCACAGCAGGAAGGAGTTTACTTTACGCTGAATTTCTGGTACAACTTTCCAACCGTATAACTTCTATAATTTTCTTGAACAAGGATACAGGGATATGAACAAGGATACAGGGATATGAACAAGGATACAGGGATGTGAACAAGGAAGTAGGGTTATGAACAGCTACATATATATAGCCAATCTCATTAAGTTTCACTCCAAAAGACTGTAGACTTTATGGTTAACACTATAGTTTCAGTAGAAGTAAATATTTCCATTTGCTGATAGCGCCGATTGAAGGATTCATCTCTAATTGGATAATGAGATAGATAGAAAGATATATATATATAACCGCCATACTATTTCTATTGGTTCAGAATAGACAACAAACACATGACTGAACCCTGATTGGATCAGGCGCTAATGGACTCGGCATACTAGACTGGGTTCAATTAAAAGAACTGTTAAATGTTACTTTTTTGCATTTCAAAGGGACAGCAGATGTATTTTACAGTGACCCTTAATTAAACAAGTGTCATCCGATTCACAAGGGCACGCTTTGGACTTAAATTGTCATGACCAGGGTTGATTCTTACAATTTCCTTTGTTGTCTCTGCAGCATAAATCTGTGGAACCACAATTAGTTATAAACATTATTAGAACATTTTTCCTAAACCAGACTTAAGATTGTATATCGGACATGACAGTCTGTAAATAGTATAAATCCCTCCTAGACTGTACAAATACCGAGATTCTTTTGTACTTATATACCTACAGTACACGCCTTCGGTTCGGTATTACTTACACACACTCTTTTGGTACAAACACACATACATGACGTTTCTGTCCCCTGCTTACATTTGAATTTTTGTAAAAGAGATACATGGACATTTATCCTTATTCATATTTTATTGCTCTCTACGTACTGCATTTACATCCTGAATGACGATAAAGCATGAATAATGATTTAAAATAAACCTTTTAGAGGAATTCCTCTAATTTGTAACACACACGGGTGGGGGGGGGAGGTCCAAAAGTAAAAATTTTGTCCGAAAAAAATATGAAAAAAGTTTATCAAAAAGACGAGACAAATGTTTCTAAACGTTTTTTGGTTCTATGCAGCCTTTTCACTAAAAAAAAAACATTATAATTTTAATTCACAGGCGTAATTTAATGTAACAATGTGGCATGTACGTTCGCTCGCAATTGGACCCTTTTAACCTTAAATACAAGACCCCTAGACCTCCAGCATCAAAAATTTATATTTTGAGGGTTAACTTGCTACACCTTTAACTCTTCAACTTATTTACAATTAACATTTTTTCCAACATAAAAATAGTCATCTTAGGCCATGCAATGCGGTCCTTTAAAAAAAATTTGCCTTCAACATTCAAGAAAAAAAAAACAAGAATTATGATGGAGAAAAAATAACTTTTAATAACATTTTAATATCTTATTATTACAGTTTTATTTTTTCCAGCTAAATAATACTGAATTGTTTAAAGTTTAAATAAAGAGCAATAAATTGGAGTATTCATAAAAATCTAAATAAATAGGATAATAACACTAATTATTTCTCAAAACAATTTTGTTAATAGGGAATATGTATTATGGTTTTAAATTTCTTCTACGTCCATTTGAAATAAATACATTTTTCAGAGCAAACAAAAGAAAGACAAATTTTGTTTAAGGGATTAAGATTAAGAACCTTTCGTTGGTGTTTAGGGATATAAAAATTTTTTTGACGATAAACGATGCCAAATTTTTTAAATTAGCCTTTTGTTGGAAAATTTATAACTATGTGTCTCAAATATGAATCATAAAAAATTTCTCAACAACACTAAATTATTAGTTTAACTACCTTTTATTAGTTTAACTACCTTGTATTGCCGGTCAGTCCCTGTAAGACTAAATTATTAGTTTAACTACCTTGTATTGCCGGTCACTCCCTGTAAGACTAAATTATTAGTTTAACTACCTTGTATTGCCGGTCACTCCCTGTAAGACTAAATATTGCACAAGTTTTGCGAAAAAAAATTGCAGTTTTTTTGCAAACAACCTGTCAAAGGAAATTTGCAATTTTTAGTTTTTCTTCATTAAAAATCAGGTTATTTAAAATTTTGCAAAAATATTTGCATATTTCAAATGGCATGGTCAAGGGCTTTTCAAAAATGTATAATTTTTCATTTTTTAGACAAATTTTTTTTTGCAAACATTTTTACAATATAACTGGATTTTGCGATAAAAAATTCAATTTTTGCAAATTTGCAATTTTTTTGCAGATTCTTAAAGTAGAGCACAAGAGATTTCTAATGGTGTATCATTTGTCATATTTGGACATAAAACATGGGATTTAGAGGGGGGGGGGTCAAATTGACCCCCCCCCAGCATATCCAGGTTTTCAAGTACCCCAGCAGGGATAGGGTTAAAATATTCTATGTTTTCAATTATAACTCATCTTATGAGTTTTAAAGAGCTTTTGAGAAGAAAAAAATGTTTTGAATTGCAAATGTGTAAACTGCTAAATATGCTATTCACAAACGTGTTCATATCCAAACCGAGGGATCTACGAGGTCACAAAGTTGTACCAGTAATATCGCATAAATTCGACTTTCTCCTTCTTCCTAGTTCACAGTGGGTCTTTAGAGTTTTGGCGATAAAAGATGCCAAATTTTCAAAATTAGCCTCTTCTTGGAAAAGTCATAAAAATAAAATAAAAAATAAAAAATAATGAGAATACAATTTCCCAAATAAATTCTAATCGTTTTTGCAAGTCAAACAACACTAAATGCAAAGAGAATAGAATCTATAGAGAGGAATTTACTAGAAAAAAGTTTAAAACGACCATTTTGTTGTACTGTTTCCATACTGCAGGTGTACTTCACATATTTATGCTATATAACCTTTTGGGCCCTGGAATATCATTTTATAGAAAATCTAAAATTAATGTTAAAAGAAAACCAAATTGTGAAATAGGCTGGTTTCATAATTGACCAATGATCATTTCACATAGACTCTATGCCTTTCACTTTACAAACGATGATTTTCCGTTATAACTATAAATCAAATGATGTTTTTATTCACCTAATTCATTATAAAGTTTATTTAACAGTTTAAAAATTCGTAATTGAAATGGATAGTCTAGGGAACATACTGTATTAATGTACTCTACTGAATATAATTTGTGAACATTTACATAATTTGTACACTTTGAACTCCCTTTCAGGCTGAAAGGGACTGCAAAAAATTCATACAGAGAGATTCTTTTAATTCCTCTCTATATATTCTATTCTCTATTACTAAATGTGATTGCTGATAATTTTTTCAGAGAAAAAGAGAGGAACAATTAGCATAAGAAATAACCTTTCAGCTTTGGCTGTTCTTTAGAGTTAAGAAAAACAGGTATTTATAGCTTTTTTTAGACTCATTTAGACGCATATTGAATAAGTTTTATACAAATTATTTTCAGAGTAACAAAACTTTGAATACAATTTTAAGAAACTGAGTTATTGTAACTCAAATTTTATAATCCCTATTTCTCTGATATTTAAAGCTTAGACTAATTAATTAAATTAATATCTTCGACAACAGGTTGAAAATATATAAGGATTATAAAATCAGAGTTTGTGGCAACAATTTTTTTAATTTGTTTTTAAGATCCTTGCTAGTTAAAGTTCTAACACTGTGTACGTAATATCACTGATATCATTTTGAAATAATGTTTGTTAGATATTTCTAACATATTGTAATGCTTCGAAAAGTTAAATATTATATAGAGTTTTTCTTTCTTTATAACATTGTAAAAAGCCCATTTCGAATTAAATTCAAATTAAATAATTCAACTCATTCTTATATATTTGAAACAATCCACGAAATCTTTTGCTCAAAACACAACATATTCAAAATAATATAAATTGTTTTTTTGTAAAACTGAAAATTAAATTTATTTTAAATTAATTGAATACTATAATAGAAACTTCTATTCAAATTGGACTGATCCCTGCACTGGACACTTTTTTAAGCTTTCAAATATCAATATTATTTCGAATTTTAAACAGAATTTAATAGAAGATTTTTATCAGCAAAACAAATGTTTTAATTCATAGCACATGCTATGTTTGCAAAAGAATCGAAGAAAGCAAAGACGACTTTACAAAGAAAAGAATAAAAAAATTAAAAAGAGTAAAAGATATAATCAAACATAAAGGATGTCAAAAATCAGCGCGAATTAAAAAGATGCTTAAAAATGCCCGTTTTTCACAAAACCTATATCTCTTTCACACTCCATAAAGATTTTTAACATTACAAATAAATCTATAATTTTTATTTCTAAAAGTTGCTAGTTCATCGTCGAAAAATACTAACAATCCACCACTAATTTTTATTAAATATAGTGTAAACAATAAATATGTAACTTTCCTTATCCTTTCCTTTCCTTTTCCTTTTATTTCTATTTTTTTACAGAATTAGGGGGAAATATTCCCTCAACCTCTACTTATACAGGTTTTTAAATATTTTTCCCGAAACACTTAATTTTGTATGTTTTTGTTATATTTCATAAATAAATAATTTTTTAATTTTCTTTTACTAGAAACGTTTAAAGTAAAATATTTTCCTGGTTGTATATATCTATTCAATAAAGACGACGTTCTTTTTAAATTTTTCCTCTAAGCCTTCAAACAGATTGGAAACACATACACATGGAAACTAGAGAAACTGTAAATTAACATATTCTTTAAATGTTGACTTGTAAACTTGTAATTTTAAAAACTTTCTAGAAATCAAAGGCTTTCTATTTTTACTACAAACACCGACTACTGTGTTTTTAGAAACTTATTTTAGAGTTTGCCCTGTATTCTGAACTTCTTGCGTCCGTATATAGATATAGAAGTTTATTTCATTGTTTACATTTGATTTTGTAAACAAGATAAAACAAGTTATAATATATTATATTATATATATAACCAGTTCTAATATATTATATTATATATATATAACCAGTTCTAATATAACTTTAACTAACAAATCAATGATTTTCTCACACTGCGCTGGGTTTAATCCAAAAATCTAAAGAAAATGGCGCAAAAAATGAAACACAAAAACAAATTGTGCAATGAACAACTTATTTGAAAAATACTTTTGTTACGCTTTGTTAGATATGGTTATAATAAGCAAAGTAACAATTAGAAAATGTTATTTTAGAAACGAAAATTACAAAATAAAAAAGTTTTAGAATGCTATAAAAGACAAAATTTAAAATGATAATTTAAAAAAATATTTAAAAAAATTGGTTTTACCATTTGATCATAAAAATTGTAATCACACATGAAAATTATAAAGATAATACAAATATAAGGAACCCTTTATTATAATATATTTTGTATTATAGGAGAGACATGATGAAGAATTTTGGAAACCATCTCCCCTCCCCCCTCTCTTCCCTCCTCCCCTCCCCCCTCCCCACTTCTCATTTTCCCTCCCCTCTCCCCCCTTCTCATTTCCCCTCCCCCCTCCCCACTTCTCATTTTCCCTCCCCTCTCCCCCCTTCTCATTTCCCCTCCCCCCTCCCCACTCTCCTCCTGTTCTCCCTCGTCCTACAAGGTAATAAATAATTACTAGAGATATGAGGGAATTTTGGGGAGGGGGATTTTTTTAATATCTGTTAGGTTCAAAGTAGAAAATTTAAATTGTTTTGATCTCAAAAATTATTTGAAAATAGAAAAAAAACTTTTGGCTAAAGTTTTTGTACAGTATGTAATATTTTTTACATGTCACAAAAAAGAGAAAAAAATTACTTGACTCAAACTTTAATTTTCTAATCCTTATTTTCTTACAACCTAATGGTAGAAACCTTTGCAATTTTAATTCATAGCAGTTTGCGATCTATAAGAATTCATAGTTTGAAATATCACATAACGTCTACAACATCAGGTTAAACAGATATAAGATACAGTCGTTATTTAATGTATTTAAGCCTTTGCTTGTTATTACCTTTACTCTTTAGATCGTTATAAATTTCATTTTAAAGGGACCGTTCGCTAATTTCATGCGAACTTCCGTTCTTTAAACCTCTGTCTGGTCAAGGATGAAAGAGATTTCATTATTTTTCTCTCAAACGTTTTCTCTGTTAAATAAAATTACGGATTTATGTTGCTGAGACAATGAAGGAAACAAAAACCCATTTTTCAAGCGTCCTAATTGTTATTAAAATAAAGCTATAAAGGGAACGGTTGTGAATAGATTAACACTCTTTTTAATAGTCTTAAAATTACGTCTAGAGTCCTTTTAAAACACTCTTTATTCATTGTTTTAACCCAGGTACATACATACATCTAAATAATGTTACATTATACAACTTTATTTTGATGATAAACATTTAAACGTGTATATATTTTATGGAAGGTTTTATGAATGATGAATTGTTTTATTTTGATGTCTGAATGCATTTGTTTAAAATAGACTCGTCACGTCTATCTCATTCCAACCTGATCTTTGTATATCTTTGATCGGAATATATAAACAGAGAAAATAAAAGTAAGAAAACGGTGTAAATTTATTAAAGAGACTGTATATGTAATTTCAAGTGATCTTCTAATGTGGAATGTTTCTCAACAGTACACTTTAAGCTTTTTCTGAGTAACAATGCAGAAGATGTTGTCGTGCTGAATTCTGACAAGGGTACCGCTGTGAAACGAAATGAAGGTCACTTAACACGACACCTACAGTCCCTTTAAAGAATAAGCTACAGTCACTTTAAAGAATACGCCTACAGTCCCTTTAAAGAATACACCTACAATCCCTTTAAAGAATACACCTACAGTCCCTTTAAAGAATACGTCTACAGTCCCTTTAAAGAATACACCTACAGTCCTTTTAAAAAATACGCCTACAGTCCCTTTAAAGAATACGCCTACAGTCCCTTTAAAGAATACACCTACAGTTCCTTCAAAGAATACACCTACAGTCCCTTTAAAGAATACACCTACAGTCCCTTTAAAGAATACGTCTACAGTCCCTTTAAAGAATACGCCTATAGTCCCTTCAAAGAATACACCTACAGTCCTTTTAAAGAATACGCTTACAGTCCCTTTAAAGAATACGCCTACAGTCCCTTTAAAGAATACGCCTACAGTCCCTTTAAAGATTACGCCTACAGTCCCTTCGAAGAATACGCCTACAGTTCCTTTAAAGTATACGCCTACAGTCCCTTTAAAGAATATGCCTACAGTCCCTTTAAAGAATACACCTACAGTCCCTTTAAAGAATACACCTACAGTCCCTTTAAAGAATACGCCTACAGTTCCTTTAAAGTATACGCCTACAGTCCCTTTAACGAATATGCCTACAGTCCCTTTAAAGAATACGCTTACAGTCCCTTTAAAGAATACACCTACAGCCCCTTTAAAGAATACGCCTACAGTCCCTTTAAAGAATACGCTACAGTACCTTTAAATAATACACCTACAGTCCCTTTAAAGAATACGCTTACAGTCCCTTTAAAGAATACGCTACAGCCCCTTTAAAGAATACGCTACAGTCCCTTTAAAGAATACGCCTACAGTCCCTTTAAAGAATACACCTACAGCCCTTTAAAGAATACACCTACAGCCCCTTTAAAGAATACGCCTACAGTCCCTTTAAAGAATACACCTACAGCCCCTTTAAAGAATACACCTACAGTCCCTTTAAAGAATACGCCTACAGTCCCTTTAAAGAATACGCTACAGTCCCTTTAAAGAATACGCTACAGTCCCTTTAAAGAACACACCTACAGTCCCTTTAAAGAATACGCTTACAGTCACTTTAAAGAATACGCTACAGTCCCTTTAAAGAATAAGCTACAGTCCCTTTAAAGAATACACCTACAGTCCATTTAAAGAATATGCCTACAGTCCCTTTAAAGAATACGCTACAGTCCCTTTAAAGAATACACCTACAGTCCCTTTAAAGAATACGCTTACAGTCCCTTTAAATAATACGCCTACAGTCCCTTTAATGAATAAGAAACATATTTTAGTCATATAACAGCTAAAAGATGTTACTGAAATCCAGAATCATCACTTAAAAAATAATCTTATTTTTTCTGAAAACTTGGGGTCTAGTAAAACAACTGTAAATACCATAGATAAAGATAGATTGCGCATAAGACGACATTTTTCATCTTGAAAGAAATAAATGTATAGAGATGTTTTATAGATATTCCTATTATATATAATAACTAGGTCGGTTGTAAACATTGGCTGTTCTAATGTCATTGAGTACTTGTGGTGTACATGAGTTCTGTAAAAAGAAATTTAAGTTAGTTGGGGGCGGAAACGTCATGTATGTGTGTCTGTACCAAAAGAGTGTTTGTCAGTTTAAAGTACCGAAGGTGTGTACTGTAGGTTTATACAGTACGTAAGAATCTCGGTATTTGTACAGTCTAGGAGAGTATATTTGTTTATTGTTAATTGTTTACTTAGAAATTAGTTTAATATACATGTAATATATTATTTACATATTTAAGTCAACACTGTAAAGCCAAATTTTCATGCAAAGAATATAATTTGATTAAAGTTTACAATAAACTACTCGTTATTCAAGTTTAATTATAATCGACGACATTGTTCTACAATTTCCTTGACTGTAGTCATGTTGTGTGTCTGTACCAGAAGAGTGTTTGTAAGTTTACTGTACTGGTCTGCAAAGCAGTGCGACTGGTTATCTCTTGCCGGACCAGCGCCATTTCCTTTCCCTATATTCCTGTTCCCTGGTTTAGCCCTTCTCATGTCCTTCTTCAGTTTTCGTCAATATGATATATTGCTCAGTGAAATAATTTGATATTCTCAAAATAAAATTCACTTCTGAGAGGTTTAATAATTATGAAATCCATTAAAACACCAAACCACCCCGCTTTTCATTGAAGTACACTTTGACCCCTAGAAGTATGAGTTCGCGGACTGAACAATTCTTGGTGATTTTGCGTACATAAGCTATCTATGTTTATTTATTTATCTATGGTAAAGACTTAAACGCTAATTGTCTGTAGAAAGAAAGAAACAATCTCAAGGAATAATAATTGTCTTAAAACATTTTTTTAGAAAGTGAATATTTGCAAATTATCTTTTTTCCATCTCATAATCTGAGTTCTTTTCCCTTATGTCCATTTGACAGCCCAAATTTTTATTTTGAATAATCTTTTTGTTTGTATATCTTCGTTAGAAATGACGAGGGTCAACCCAGACCGAAATATATTTTCAATAAATGTGGAACTAACATCTACTTTTTTACTCTACAGAGGTTTGGTCTATCACCATCACTGAATTTTAAATTAAACAGAAAGTAATTCTAAAATTCCACGATACTAAATCGTATCAAATATTAACAGGAAGACTGAGTTTTCTCGCAAAAAAGGTTTCATTATTTTGACAGAAAACATCAATGAAATTAACCTTTATGGAAATTTCTTACAAAAAAAAATTAATAAAGATTTATTTTTAGTTAGTGAAACAGTCATTATTCTTGACTTGTCTTTGCCCGATGCTGCAAGGTAAACTTTAATAGTTTTTTTCTTAAAAATTGTTAGTTCTAAAAGTTTGAAACCAATGTTTAATCATAAACATTTATTTTACGCCATCTGGTTTATCATTGAATACCGAGGGGAGTTATAATTTCATCAATAAATATCATTTCCTAATTCTGATAGTAAATGACATTCATTTGTAAAGAGCTGGTAATGAACTGCAAAAATCAATGGAAATTTGTCTGAGAGTAAATGACATTTCTTTTTAAAATATTTATATATTTATATATTTAGTCTGAAATGGGTCAAAAGGGGCGGGATTAAATGAAAATTGATGCATAACAAAAAATAGCTTTCTATTTTTTTTTATTAAATTTTTCATTTCACGTATTTTTTTTTTATTTACCTGTTTCTGTATTTTCTCAGAAAATGAATTGAAATATGAACACTTTTTTAAATATTAAAGAATCTATAAAATATCATGATAATCTATTATAATACAGAAATATTGAGCAAATTGCACGATCAGATAATAATGATAATTGAAAAATAAATAATTGAATAATTGAAATTTATAAATTTTATTACAGGGCTGGCTCAGATATAAAGCTTAATTGCCAATACGATCTACAGGTAATTATTATTATATATTCAGTAGATTCAGTAGACATATATTCAGAAGATTCAGTAGACATATATTCACTAGATTCAGTAGACATATATTCAGTAGATTCAGTAGAAATATATTCAGTAGATTTAGTAGACATATATTCAGTATATTCAGTAGACATATATTCAGTAGATTCAGTAAACATATATTCAGTAGATTCAGTAGACATATATTCAGAAGATTCAGTAGACATATATTCTTTGAAATCTAAATATTTATTGTCTTTTTAAATTGTACAAAATAGTTTACGTGTAATCGACAAATTCGTCTACATTATTTTAGATTTGTGAAATAAATACAAAATTGTTTACATGTGTTTACATTTTTTTTGATAGATCTGTATCAGGGTTAAATACGTACATTTCTTAAATTAGAAATTTGGACTTAAGGATACTTAGGTCCTGCAAGACATATAAATTGAAGAGTGCAACAGTGAAGTCGTAGAGAATTAAAATGCATATAATTAGTCATTGACGATAAGAGGGTATGCGAATAAAATAGAAATTTTTAATATACGAATCGTCTGCATATAATTTGGGCATTTTATGAAGAAAATCAATTTGCGCAAGCACTATACAGTTTTTATGAAACAATGGTATAAAGTCAATGTACACTATATGGAAAAAACTACGATTGTACTAACAAAGAACATTGAAAGTTCTACGTTGGTATGGCATTACATTAGTTAAACTATGTAGTCTTGATGCTAATTAGCCAACGTAAATATAGAAAACGATATATTTAGGAAACATACTGGCAAGGAACATTGATGGTTCCTTCCCGCATGTTTCTTTCTCTCTGTGGTTAAGAATCTACACGACCAACGTGAAGATAGCAGACACCAAAATTAAGCAGTGTTAAATGTGAAATAGCATATTGGAGAATCATTTAGTTTCAATTGGAAGAAAACACATTATACTTAAGAACTAGACTCACATAGAACATTGATGGTTCTGCGTTATTGTCTAGGGCATTGAAAAGAGATTAGGGCTTAATCTCTTCATTTTTCTCAAATCATCAAGGTATAGCGGATAGATATAGATAGAGCAGATAAGGTGCTCGTCCATATTGTGCTACGAATTTGGGATATCAATGTAGCGTAGTTATCCCCTTTTCTTGAGACATCATGGTTTCTCGGCGGTGAGGTTTGTCGGTTCAGGAGGCGTTACAGTTTACTCAGACGTTATTATCTGCTGAGTGATGAAGCTATAGGATCCGCCGGGTCCTCTGAGGTTCGCCACTCATTCGTCTTCCAGGTTTCAGTTTAACTAGGTAAAGAGAGAACCATGACGAAGGGAAAAATTCAGGGCTGTCGGGATTATAATTAAGCATGTTGGTAGAGTTCTAATTCTGGAATTTCGAGTATCATTGGAATTCGAGGCTTGAGTTTAAACATTGAACTATTTAAGTAAGATCTTCGATTTTAGACTAATTTAATATCTTGGATGTTTTAAATCTGAAGTATCTAATTATAGATTAAAAGATAAGAAAGTCTTTAAACTTATACAACTGACATTGTATACTTTAAGTTGAAATTTTAATAGAATATTATTAAATAGCATGTACATTAGTTCAGGTTCAATAGGGTTTCGACCTTTAGAATCCAAAATGATCCGTGTGCACACCCCTGCTCTCTGTATAAAAAAGATTAAAAATTCGTAGAGAATGAAGGAAATCTGCCAGTCATCTCGGGAGCTTATGGAAATATATTTTTTACCGTTATTTTCTGCAGAGATGTGTAGCTATGTGATCCGCCAGATCCTCTGAGGTTCGCCACTCGTTCCTCTCACAGGTTTCAGTTTAACTAGGTAAAGAGAAAACCATAAAGAAAGGAAGAAAAAGATCTTCTATTTCCCTTAGTTTCAAGGCTCTCGGGATTTAAAGATAAATATGTTGATAAAGTTCTAATTCCGGAATTTCGAATATCATTGGAATTCAAGGCTTAAATTAAGACATTTAATTTATTTAAAGATAAATATGTTGATAAAGTTCTAATAGTTCTAATTCCGGAATTTCGAATATCATTGGAATTCAAGTCTTAAGTTAAAACATTTAATTGAGTAAGATCTTCAGTTTTACACTAATTTAAGATCTTGGAGGTTTTATATTCGAACTATCAACTTAAAGAATAAAAGATAAACAAGACATTAAACTTTTACAACTGACATTGTGTGCTTTAAGTTGCATTTTTATTAGAATTTTATTAAAAGCATGTACATTAGTTTTGTTACAATAGGGTTTCAACCTTTACAATCCAAAATGATCCGTGTGCACGCCCCTGCTCTCTGTATAAAACATATTAAAAAATTCATTGATGAAATGAAAATCAGCTAGTCTTCTCGGGGACTTATGGGAATATAATTTTTACCGTTATTTTCCGCTAAGAGATGTAGCTATGGGATCCGCCGGATCCTCTGAGGTTTGCTGCTCATTCATCTTCCAGGACTCGGTTTAACGTTATTATCTGCGTTGTGACTTGCAAATCTGAGATCTGCCAAGATATAGATCCGCATGTCAGCGAGTGAGCGATTCCTTGTCTCAACCAGCTCCAGCGATCAGGGTCAGATGGTTTCTCGTCTAACTATATTACAAAAATTGAGATTTAACAATATATATGTGAAAGTTTAAAAATCTTGCAAGGCCGGAAATATAAAATTATTTTCATTAATGAAAGAACAGTTCTTTTTTTTGTTTAGTTCATTTTCTTTTTTATCCTTCTTAAAAAAATAAAAACCCCCATTAATGTTATGAGGAGTATTTGCAACTGGATTAAATAGAGGCATCAAAAATGTGCAGTTAAGAGTTGTCGGACATGTGTCGGACATTATATTTTTGGAAGAAATCATTACATTACATTACAATTTTTTACAAAATGAAAGGAAGGTAAAAATTACACGGGTAATGGCTCAGCATCGCCGCCTTCGGCCCCCCCCTCCCTGCCCATGACACCAGACTCCCTCACAACTAAATCCCCCCCAGCACATTCCCCAACACCCTCACCCTGTACCTCACTGGGGCTGTCCAACCTATCAAGCATCCCTGGAAGTCCAGCATGTAGTCGTCAATTCCAGCCTCCTCCACCTCCATAGGAACAGGTTTGTTAGACATTTCTCTGAAAAATATAATCATAAAGAAAGTATATTTTATGATTTTAATGTAATTGATTTTATCGGAACTGTTTACAAACCATTTCAATTGGTTTGCGTCATGTATTTCTTGCGTATTACGCATGTTTCTGAGATTACTTATTAAAGTATCTCTCGAGAATTTAACTTTAGTTCGTCCTCAGTAGGACGCCACGGTTTGTTCCAGATTATCCAGATACAAGAAGAGGCCAATTTTTTTGTAGAAGGTTATATTAAAATGAGTAATATCTAAGTTTGTTGCCTTTGTTTCATAACGTGGGCTGTTACTTAGCTTTAAGTTGCGTGGTTCATCAGAATCATCCTCGAGTGATGGATTCCGTACGAATATTATTGTGGACACTATTGATTTTTTTACTCTAATATGAGATTGGCTAAGCTTGCGCTGCCAAATGCTTGAAATTCCTTTTTTTAATTCGGAACAAAATGGCTGATTCAGCATGAGTGGTAATAGGTTGGTATGGTTTGGTAAAACCTGCGTTGCGGAGGTTGCAATTATTATACCCCACCGTAGGGCACCAGTTACAATGAAACTATACATTACAAGGAAATAGAGATTAAGATTCATGTTCATATTCTTTAAACAATGGTTTATTAAGTTTTTCAGTGTGATGAAAAATAAATTGCTTTAGCTTGGAGGTATTGTAAAATCGTCCGGAATTTCTTGTAGAGAATATGTAATACATAACTATGAAACAGATGATGTTAGTATTTTCGATATTGAAGGTTAAAGGATTATTACAACCTAGAAATATTACACTTTTAAGTTCTTCCTGTGATAAAGTTCCGTTCGATATTATGATGTTGAGGTCAAGAAGGATCTCGCTTATTTTGGGACAGTCCCAGAAGATATGAGAGATCGTTTCTCTCGGGGCAGGCCTAAGGTTTCCAAACTCGCACCGTTGACAGGTAGGGTCATGATTCTGGACGAAGTGTGCGATCATTGCGTTGTGATATAAGGTTTGTGCTGTAAAATTAAAAATGAAACTTCTCAGATTATTTTGTAACTTTGAAATTCTGAAAATCTTATAAAAGTTGCAATCTCTCTCGGGATCTACATTGTAATTCTGTGCCAGTGCAACGCGCTTTCTCAGTCCACACCCAGAAACAACTTCATGCTTAATATTGTCGATGATCCTCCTTATCTTAACACTACCCTTAACTATTTTTCTATAAAAGGTGAGGATTGGGGTACATACTTTATCTTTGTTCATAGCAAATTTTCTCATAACGTTCCTATGTACAGATCTTAGGTAAAATATTTCTAAAGGATTAGGACGGAAACCGAGATATAAAGCTACACTATTTTCTGAGAAAATTTCGCTGTTGAAAATGTCTACCAAGTTGACAAATCTCAGTTTCCTTATCAAGAAAGCTGTTTCAGGTGTGAGATTTGCTCTGAAATGGTTCATGCCTAATTTCTCGCCGGATTCTAATCGTGCAATGTCATTATCAAATATTCTCATATCTAGGAAATTACCATTCGCCGACCAAAAAACGTTACAGAATTTCCTTGCATAAATTGACATTTCACCACAAGGAGTGTTTGCAATTATTGTACTTTTAAAGTGAAATGGAAAATCTGTTTATATTCTATATTGTTGGATTTCTCTAGCCCAAAAATCGTTATTGTTAATCGATTTCCTAAAAAGACCCACTTTAATTCCATTTATGTATGATTCGGTTTCAATCATGCCAAGGCCTCCCTGCTGTATTGTATTGTATACAACGTTAATACTTATTTTTAAATTCCCCCGCACAAAAGAACCTATCTCGTTTCTAAGAGTTTGTATTTGAGTTTCATTGAAGGAAAGTACAGGGGCAAAATAGCCAATTTGTGAGAGTAGGTATGTTTTTGCAATATTGATTCGGCCGACAATCGACAATTTAAATTTTTCCCAGAATAGCGCCATCCCTCTAATTTTTACCATGAGCTTATTAAAATTTGTTTCTTCTAAGTCAAAGTTTTCGCTTATGTCTAAACCCAAGATCGTTAAATTTTTCACAATAGAAAAGCCAGTTACTGCAATATTTTCAGCAAAATCTTGAGTTACGTTGATTGGTAAAACTTGAGTTTTTTCTACGTTAATTATTAAGCCAGTCTAGAATTGTCTTAACATTTATTATATTCTCAGGATCGCCGTTAACGAGGATGGAGACGTCGTCAGCGTAACTACTGTCATTGATATGAGAGCCGTTCTCGAAGATTGGATGGGCAACTCCTAGGTCAAGTGCTAACTTCCAGAGCAGAGGTTCGAGACATAAGATAAAAAGTAGGCCTGATGGAGAGTCACCTTGAGCTACTCCACATATTACTTCAAAAAAGGTAATTATTCCTGACTCGGTCATAATGTCGGCCATTTTCTTTTTCATAGTGGTTCTAACAATCTTGATCATATAATCTGAGTAGTTAAAAAATTTCAAGATTTCGAGGATATATTCATGTGATACAGAATCGAAAGCCTTTTTGAAGTCAATCGCCAATAAAGCCAAACACTTGTTTTCAAGTTTACCTTTTTTAATAAATTGTAAAATATTCATTAAGGCTTCATGTATGACTTTTGTCTTCGAGTAAGCTTTCTGTGAATCAGAAGTGTTTAAATCGATTATGCATTTTAGTCTATTGGCAAACGCTTTCGAAAAGATCTTGTAAACATTAGATAGGAGACTAATAGGGCGCCAGTTTTTAATCATTGAACAGTCACCTTTCTTTGGAATCAGTTTAATACTAGCAGTTCTTAAGTTTGGGTATAGTTCCTCCTTTTCTACCATAACTTCGAAGCCTTTGGTAACAGGGTGTCCAATTAAAGGCCATAAAAATTTGAGTACAGCGTACGTGAAACCGTCTAAACCGGGACTCGAACCTATCTTTGTTTCTTCTAATGCTTTTGTAAGCTCATAGTGTGTGATTGGAACATTGTCCCTCTCTGAATCTAAATTAGACAATTTTTTTGATTGCACATAATCGCTATTCATAATCTCAGGAGTCAGAAATTCCTCAAGATTTAAGCTTTTTTCCGGAATTTCGCTATAAATGCCCTTAAAGAAGTCACATAGATCAGAATTACGTTCTTCATCATTATCATAATCTACTATAGCCCCTTGTTCATCCCTTTTTCTTAATTGATTTAAAGAGTCATTGCCTTTTTGTGCTTTAGCTAGCATGCAAAAAGATTTAGTCGGTTTCTCAAAATTCATAGAGTGCCATAGCTTAGTTCTGGCGCAGTTCCGGAGATTTAAGTCATCATCAAAATTTAAAATTTTTTGTTCAAGATAAAGTTGTTCCTGATAAAGATTGGAATGAGTATCTAAATTCATATTTTGCAATACTGAAACTCTTTTTCTCATATCTTTTAGTAATAAATTTGTGGTTTTCTTATGTGCACGCTGGTGTGACATTATACAATTATGAAGATTGTTCATTAATGTCTCAAGGAATTTATCATATTCAATTAGGATTGGTCTATTATGAATTATATCACCTATATCTAGAAATGGAGCAATTATTTCATCAATTTCGTGACATTTTTTTTCAATTACAGAAGTCAAAAGTTTATCATGAGGGAAGTTATTAATTGATTTTTTAATAGAGATGACATCGGCAAGAAGGGACCGTGCGAGAATGAGCTGCCTGTTAATCTCATCGATGTATTGGGGGTCTGCGCGAGGATCAAGATAATCGCAAAAAGTTCCAAGAGTTTCCAGACACACGGCTTGTTTTAGACCGGAAATGGTCAGGAGACTGGGGTCAAGAAATGTTAGATTTTGAGGAGACTTCTTGGCCGGGACAAGGAGGACACCTTTGTGATCGAAGAGCTTGGTGGTGATAGGTAGATAAGTTAAATTAGAAAAGGACTTAACAAAATTTGGAGAGCATAGAAAGTGATCAATCCTTGATCTTGAGTGATCATTTTTATTAAATGGAACATGACTGAAAGTTCTACTGTCGGGATAGAAGTGTCTGAAAATGTCAACAATAAACCCGGTTTCACACCATGAAGAGAGGGTTTTAGAGTTTGAGACATTGGGGATCTGAACCATGTTTTTAATATCCAAGTTAAAATTATTTGTAGCAGTTATTGCATTTGCATCAGTTACCATGTTGAGGTCGCCACCTATAAGAAATTCATGAATACCAAAACTTAGAATATCTCTCTTAAGGTTCACCATGAAGTCAGGATCTTGAGAAACAGTGGGACCGTATACTGAACCAACCAAGAAGATCGAGTCGCGAAAAGATATTTTCAAGATCAAATAATTCTCCAGGCTGCACTTCACAACGTCTAATATCTTGTAAGGTAATTGAGACTAACGTCTTGAAGTAAAATTATCTCTACCTTCTTATCTAATATAGATTCTAATTTTTGGTCAAATCTATTAAGGTTGTTACTCAACTGAAAACGTGTTGATAAGTTCAAAGAATTAACGTTCTGTGATAGAAAACGAATACCATTTAGATCATTAAATACCGTCATTACTAGAACGCTGAGTACTATGTCAGGTACTACTGAATTTAAAGGTAGAAACGCGTGAGTAAAGAATGAGAACGTTTTTGATAAAAAGAAATGGAAAGTAAATTTTTATCGAGTTTCTTTTAAAATTTTTTAATTTTTCATTAATTATGTTTGAGTAAAGCGGATAAAAGCATACAAGTTTAAGGCTTAATAATTGAGGAGGATTAGAAAAGACACAAGAAATCTGATCCGCAACGATTATTTGAAAAGATAAATATTTAAATTGTTTAATAGTTTTAAAGGCTTCAATAAATGTTGAGATAAGTATACTGTTAAGTTTGATATACTGTCGACCGAGGTCTCTTAAGGTTTCACTGACACTGAGATGTGATTTTAAACATGTTTCAGTCTGTACCGTGACAGAACTGGTTCCTGGAGAGTGCAGTACGTGTATGTTCATGGAATTTTCCCGCGTACACAACGTATGCAGAGAAGAAAATATACCCTGAAGTGTGGCCGGAGCTGATGGAGAGATTGGCGCAGACACACAAGAATCTGAGACATTTTTAATCCAGCGAGAGTCAGGGAACATAAGATGGACGAATAAAATTGCCATTAGCAGTATGATGTTAAAGAATAATCTGATGGATGTTACTATTAAGCTGTTTTTAACAATAAAAATTTTGAGAACTTTTTTTTCATCTACTTGTTTTTCTGTTTGACAAAAAAGTTTATTTTTAAGTATTAAAATCGTTAAGATAGTTGATGGGAATTTTAAGAATTTGATCTTGTTTTGGTAACTTTTAAAAGTTGGTTCTTTACTTATTCCAAATGCAAAAAAAATGAAATAGTTGGATTTTTTCATAGAATTAAAGCCTATAATTTTTAATTTGTAAAATGTATGTAACATTATGCTTGTGATTCTCCGAGTCCATCGAATCTATTACTGGTTGGTGTAGACATATATTCAGTAGATTCAGAAGACATATATTCAGTAGATTCAGTAGACATATATTCAGTAGATTCAGTAGAAATATATTCAGTATATTCAGTAGACATATATTCAGAAGATTCAGTAGACACATATTCAGTAAATTCAGTAGACATATATTCAGTAGATTCAGTAGACATATATTCAGTAGATTCAGTAGACATATATTCAGTAGATTCAGTAGACATATATTCAGTAGATTCAGTAGACATATATTCAGTAGATTCAGTAGAAATATATTCAGTAGATTCAGTAGAAATATATTCAGTAGATTCAGTAGACATATATTCAGTAGATTCAGTAGACATATATTCAGTAGATTCAGTAGACATATATGTGCCAGATAAGGAGTTTTTCACATTATCCCTCTGCTTAATACGAATAGTAGTATGTAGATAGAAAGATTAGATTGTTTTCTATCACGATCTGTCCTATCAAAAAAATTATACAGTATTGAAAGAAAACTCCGTAAATTTAAAAATACTTTTATAATTTGAATGTTTATTTTAGTGCGATTTGTTTTAACAAGTTATTATTACAGGAATTCAAATTTATAATAAAGTTCGAAATACATGTATTCAGTTATTCAGTATACAAATGTGTAACAGAGTACTGTTGTGGTTGGAAAGCGTAAACCATGATAAACTATTCGATTATCGCATGTATACTATGTTGTGAAGGTTCAGAACTTCAGTAATAACCAGAAAACTCTGGAATAGTAAGACGACTTTTAGAATCAAGTTATTATATAACACAGAAATTTTGCAGTGTAAACAGACCAATTTTACTTAATGATTTACTTATGAAACTATTTACTTTGTAACATCATCAAATACACTTATTTATTAATTTATCTAATGTCGTCTTCCTATTCCTCAGTGTTCTGGTTATCACTGTATATTGAAGAATTTCTCCGCTTTTAATTTGTTATTCGAATAAATTCAGTTAAAGCTTTAATACGATCAAATACAATCGAAAAGAATTTCAAATGCCTACTGACGTCATCCATACAGATTTGCATTTGATTCGCTAACTAACTTTCTCACAAAATTTCTATCTATCTATCTATCTATCTAGCCATCTATATATCTATCTATCTATCTATCTATCTGTCTAGCCATCTATATATCTATCTATCTATCTATCTAGCCATCTATCTATCTAGCCATCTATCTATCTATCCATCTATCTATCTATCTATCTATCTATATATCTATCTATCTATCTATCTATCTATCTATCAATCTATCAATCAATCTATCTAACTATCTATCTATCTATCTATCTATCTATTCTTATATCTATCTATCTATCTATTTATCTATCTATCCATCTATCCATCTATCCATCTATCTATCTATCTATCTATCTATCTATCTATCTATCTATCTATCTATCTATCTATCTATCTATCTATCTATCTATCTATCTATCTATCTATCTATCTATCTATCTATCTATCTATCTATCTATCTATCTATCTATCTATCTATCTATCTATCTATCTATCTATCTATCTATCTATCTATCTATCTATCTATCTATCTATCTATCTATCTATCTATCTATCTATCTATCTATCTATCTATCTATCTATCTATCTATCTATCTATCTATCTATCTATCTATCTATCTATCTATCTATCTATCTATCTATCTATCTATCTATCTATCTATCTATCTATCTATCTATCTATCTATCTATCTATCTATCTATCTATCTATCTATCTATCTATCTATCTATCTATNCCCTTCACCCTTCCCCTCTCCCCCCCTGTGTAATTGTACTGCAGGGACCGGGAGCACTCTAAAAGGTTTTTCTTGCCGCCTGGTCTAACTCTGGACGTAAGTAAATAAACTTTAAAAGAATCTCAATCTAACTCATCCAATCAATATACAAATATACAGGGGGAACCACAAAGATTGGACGGTAAAGATGACCTGAAACTCGTCAAATATGACAATCCCAGGTTTAAATTACGTCTTCTGTCGTAAATATATAGTCTTTAAAATGCTTAATTACTGTTTTGGCAAGGAAAGAAACAGTTTTTATATGCAGAAAGTTATGAATATAAGTTCACCCTGTATTTATAATAAAGGTAGAGAGGATAGGGATTCTGTACATTTTACTGTGACGTTTTTGGACTTCTTAGGAGCCGTGTTTTGTAAATAAACAGGAAAGCTAGCTTACAATATTTTGTTACAGTCGTCGTCGTATATATCAATACAATGAAGACGACTTTCTATTAAAATTTTGATTTCTATCAAGAGAAAAATACTGAAACTTCTAGACGCTGCTTTTAAACTGTTTAAAAGCTGTCAATTAAGAGCTTTTCTCTGTTTACTTGTAAACTTGTAATTTTACAAATTTGCTATTCAGGGATTAAAGTTTAAAGCAGTTTTAATGAAAAGTCGTCTTCATTGTATTGATATAAAAGCCTTCTTCTGTATAAAGTCCAGAGATGGGCATCGTTTTTGAGAACGAATTATTTTACTGAACAATCGTTCACTGAGAAAACGAACGAAGTAGATGGAAATGAACGATAGTTTTAGAACAAACAAAATCAAAATTTAAATTTATTTGTTTTGAATTTGATTTTTTCTAAGAATGCCGCGCACCACTCACATTTTTCAAAATCCGTTTTCTAAATAAAACAATTAATTTAAAAATATTATAAAATTTAAACTATATACAAATGTGGCGAAAGATAATCGATGACTATAGGCTGTAATATCTGAATGATATGTTTAAAATGAAATTGATTTTTTTAATTACGGTCTAAGTCGTATGTTGCAATTTTCTCAATTTGTATGTACGCTAAGTTATTCGGTATGAGACGTCTTTAACAATTTTCTCCTCATAGACGCAACAGATAGAAGTAAGATTAGTAGCGATCAAAAGCTCTTTTTTATTGCATTAAGCCTATACCCCCTTTCATTTTTCGCAAACACTGATTCACAATAATGTCCTTAAAAGCTTTACGAAAATTTCAACATATTTATTAATTGGTTGTGAATTGCCCTAAACTTTAAGGGCTATAATCTCAAATGCAAAAAAATGTTGTTCTTAAAAAAAATGTTAACGTAGATTTGTTGTCACTCTTTGTTCTTTTAAATCGCCGAAACTTTGTGAATTTTGTCATCGATTTCATTGGCACAAAATAAAACAATTTTCGTTGTTTAATGTATAAAAGTTTTTTAACTGTTTTCACATGACCTTATTTTTCTTTTAAAAAATTGCCAGTCACTCTCCAATTTTAAAGAGCAACGTTTTTTCAGACTCTTTCTTTCAATTGTATAGTTCAACATTTTCCATTTTTCAATAATTGGTAAACTTTGACCTTTAGATTGAATTTCTATTTTTACGTGAACTAAACTTTGAATGAATAAGAGGATTAAAAAACAACAAAAGAAGAATTTTTCTTAGAAACACAGCTGCGACGCATCTTCAGTCCTGCTTACACGTGTTCACGCAGATATGTCAGGTTAGTTCAAAATTTACTCGCTAGGTGTACACGCAGATATAATAGGTTAGTTCAAAATTTACTCGCTAAGTGTACGCGCAGATATGTCAGGTTCGTTCAAAATTTACTTGCTAGGTGTACACGCAGATATGTCAGGTTAGTTCAAAAAATACTTGCTAGGTGTACACGCAGATATGTCAGGTTAGTTGTTCAAAATTTACTTGCTGGGTGTAAAGGCAGTTATGTCAGGTTAGTTCAAAATTTACTTGCTGGGTGTAGAGGCAGATATGTCAGGTTCGTTCAAAATTTACATGTTAGGTGTACACGCAGATATGTCAGGTCAGTTCAAAATTTACTTGCTAGGTGTACAAGCAGATATGTCAGGTTAGTTGAAAAAATACTTGCTAGGTGTACAAGCAGATATGTCAGGTTAGTTGAAAAAATACTTGCTAGGTGTACAAGCAGATATGTCAGGTAAGTTCAAAATTTACATGCTTGGTGGACACGCAGATATGTCAGGTAAGTTCAAAATTTACTTGCTAGGTGTACTCGCAGATATGTCAGGTTAGTTCAAAATTTACTCGCTAGATGTACACACAGATATGTCAATTTAGTTCAAAATTTACTCGCTAGGTGAACACCCAGAAATGTCAATTCAGTTCAAAATTTACTCATAAGCGGTATGTACACATAATGTCAAATTAGTTCAAAATTTACTCGCTAGGTGATCACGCAGGCGGCAGAAATGTCAATTTAGTTCAAAATTTACTTGAAGGTGTACATTTAGATAGGTGTATATTTACTATTATAGAGTTAGCTTAGCCCTAATAGACTCCACTCCTTTTTTATTGTTTCATTTTCTATCTAATCATCTTATACCTTAAAATTTAAACATGACACTTTCCATATAAATATCTGTTTTATTTCTATCACCGGCAGCCGTAGTAAATTTGAACTTCCGAACCGGGTAAACCTTTCTGGTCCCAGTTTGTACTTATAGCCCGCACCTTGGGTAAATAAAGGAGACACTTAACAGGACTAGCCGGTGCAACTAGGTTGACGCGGTCAGACATTAGGTTGAATTTACTTTTACTTAAGGGTCAGAGGTGCGTGTTATGTTAATATATCTATCTATCTATCTAACCATCTATGTAAACATCTATCCATCTATGCATATATCTATTTCCATCTATCTATATGTCTCTTGATCTATTTATCAATCTATCTATATCTAACTAGGCATTTACCGCAGTATAATCCGTGAAACTTATTTCCCAAGTTAAAATATCTAATTTCAGTTCTACTGGACGTTTAACTTTACAAATCTACAATTATTCACAGCCATAGATTACAAGAGATAAGACAATACTATAAATATTGTCACCCATAGATTACAAGAGATAAGACAATACTATAAATATTGTCACCTATAGATTACAAGAGATAAAACAATGATACAATTATTCACAACCATATATTACAAGAGAAATACTATAAATATTGTCATAGATTACAAGAGATAAGACAATACTATAAATATTGTCACCTATAGATTACAAGAGATAAAACAATGATACAATTATTCACAACCATATATTACAAGAGAAATACTATAAATATTGTCAACCATAGATTACAAGAGATAAGACAATACTATAAATATTGTCAACCATATATTATACTCAGAGACAAGGCAATAATAAAAATATTTTCAAACATAGATTATACTCAGAGATAAAACCATAAATTATACTCAGAGCTAAGAAAATACTATACATATTGTCAACTATTGATTATACAGAGATAAAACGATATAAATATTCACAACCATAGATTACAACAGATAAGAAAATAATAGAAATATTCTCAACCATAGATTACAAGAGATAATACAAAAATAGAAAACTCAGAGATGAGACAATAATAAAAATATGCTCTACTTTATATTATACTCAGAGATAAGACAATACTATAAATATTGTCACCTATAGATTATACAGAGATAAAAGAATAATAGAAATATTCTCAACCATAGATTATACAGAGATATGACAATACTACAAATATTGTTAACCGTAGATTACAAGATATAAGAAAAAAATAGAAATATTCTCAACCATAGAAAACACAGAAATAAGACAAAAAAACAAATTCTTACCATAGAATCGAATTCAGAATCGACAATAATCAAATAAATGCAGTCGTTCAATTGGTTATAATGGCACAGGAGAAGTACTGAATTTGTGGCATTGATTTGTCAACCTAATTTTGTTATAAAGATCTTAGCTACAAAAAAAAAAAAAAACACAAAATACCCCAATTACAAATTGTGGTCTGCCTTTTTTATGCTTTTACTATTACCGGAGAAAATACAAACTTCAAAGATCAAAGACGAGCTTCTGTCTTCTCTCAACTGTCATGTATCTTGGGACACTCTGTACTCTCTGTCCCTTTAAAAGTATTCTGCCTATGGTTCTATACCTGCGAGGTATCTAAAAGTATTCTGCCTAGGGTTCTATACCTGTGAGGTATCTAAAAGTATTCTGTCTAGGGTTCTATACCTGCGAGGTATCTAAAAGTTTTCTGCCTAGGGTTCTATACCTGTGAGGTATCTAAAAGTATTCTATCTAGGGTTCTATACCTGCGAGGTATCTAAAAATATTCTGCCTAGGGTTCTATACCTGTGAGGTATCTAAAAGTATTCTATCTAGGGTTCTATACCTGCGAGGTATCTAAAAATATTCTGCCTATGGTTCTAAACCTGCGAGGTATCTAAAAGTATTCTATCTAGGATTCTATACCTGTGAGGTATCTAAAAGTATTCCGCCTAGGGTTCTATACTTGTGAGGTATCTAAAAGTATTCTATCTAGGGTTCTATACCTGCGAGGTATCTAAAAGTATTCTGCCTAGGGTTCTGCACCTGTTAGGTATCTAAAAGTATTCTATCTAGAGTTCTATACCTGCGAGGTATCTAAAAGTATTCTGCCTAGGGTTCTATACCTGCGAGGTATCTAAAAATATTCTGCCTAGGGTTCTGCACCTGTTAGGTATCTAAAAGTATTCTATCTAGGGGAGGTATCTAAAAGTATTCTGCCTAGGGTTCTATACCTGCGAGGTATCTAAAAGTATTCTGTCTAGGGTTCTATACCTGCGAGGTATCTAAAACTATTCTGTCTAGGGTTCTATACCTGTGAAGTAACGACTGAGGAACTATTTGAAACAGTCTCTAGAAAACAGTATCTTCAGGTTGTACGTGAGTATTTTTTTCTAGAAAGGATTGTTCTTATCAGTTTAAGTGACCCTTCATGCAAAGATAGCAATGCCGGATTCACAACAGTACCCTTGAAACCTTTAATAATGTGAAAGATTCGGTCGTTTTCAATTTCTGGGTTTCTGAGTCTGAAAATGAATTGAGTTTCTTTACCGCAAAATCTGATTTTTTACTCTCTATATCTTTGCAACCTAAAGTTTTAAACCATAGATATTTCATACTATGAGTACTGTTAGTTCAAATAATCTAAGTTTAATATATCAAAGGTTTGCACCATGAGGTTGTAAATATAAAAATATTTGAAAATTTGAGTTTGCGGCAAGGATTCAATTCTGCTTTCTATAAATGTTCTCCTGATTCCTACATGCAGACGCAGTATAGAAATGCGAAGAAACTACAATTTAAAATAATCCGTTATTTACACTAAAGTTAATAATATCCAAAGACGGTAGAATAGTAGAAGATAGGGCATTAGGAATTAATCCGAGTAGTGTGTACGCTCTGTAACCTTTTATATGACGTCATTGGCTGCAGTATTGGTTTGAAATTCAAACAATCAACATTAAAATTCTAGTTATCAAATAAATTAATCATTGTAATTGCTAAAAATGAGGGGTAAATAACGATACGGTTATAAACTTCTAAATTTGTTTAATCAGTTATAGGATAGGATGCTCTCCTAAAATTGTGATTTTGTTACGCATCTCATTTGTATGAAAAATACCACATATTTTGAAACAAAATTTGTTAGAATGTCATTAAGTATAGTTCTGTTATAGTCTAAAGCAGAATTTTAGGGCAGTAACGTGAGCAAAGCCCGAAAAAAACCTTGGTTTTAAGTAGCCAGATTTTTAAACAAATTACATTGCAGACTGTTTTCAGACAAAGTTTATCTAAACAGATAATAAAGTTATGCATTTCTAACGGAAAATTATGTTAAAAAACGCAAGTTTTTGGTGATAGAAATGCTTAAAAAGTCCTAAAATCTTTTTAAATTATAGAAAAGACTACATTCTATGGCTTCTTATTGAACCCACATGAGGCGTCTGGTTTTGCGCTTAAATCCCAATGCCTACTCTTTATATTACAAAGCTTTTTGATAATATCAAATTCATTCTTTATCAGACAACGCTTTAAATCCTACCGTTGTGAATCCGACATTGCCATCTTTGCATGGAGGTTCACTGAAAACTACGCTTATAGTCCCTTTTAGGTGATCTTTTTTTCTATGCCTAGCTTTGTGTGATCTGAAATAAAGTGGTGAGAAAATCGGGGTATTAGGGTACATAGTACCGTTGTGAAATAGACATGCAATTTTATATTTTTTTAATGAAGGATCACTTTCAATCACGTCTTCAGTCCCTTTAAATACTCTTTTCATAAAAGGATCGTTATTCCTTTAATTCCTTAGCTTCAAATTGATATGATTTGTCATTGTTTGACTTCTTTACGAGGATTGTAATTTGTAATTTGGCGGATTTTATGATTTCAATATTTCTGGTTACAGTGTATATTTTATAATTTTATACCACTCTTTAACATGAAATACAACAAATTAAAGCGAATTAAAAACCTGTAGGAGTCACAATGAAAACATCCAGTTTGCACAAGAGGGGGAGAGGGTTGCATGAGTTCAAAGGGGGGGTGGGGATCTGGGAAAAAGGGCGGATTGCCTCAGGGGTGACCAGGTGGGCTGTATGCAACTGTTAAATTTTTTTATTTTTCAATTAAATCAGAATTTCAGGAATTGTTACAATCTCAATTTTTCGTAATTTATACTTATAAATTGAGCTTTAAAAAAAGGGTTTTTAAGGTAATAAAATTAGTGATTGAAATTTAAAAAAATATAATGACCAAAAGATTCTTTTTTAGATTAATTTAGCGACAATTTTTTCTTCTATTTTCCTATTTAATTTCTCTCTTAAGTTCATT
Source organism: Eurytemora carolleeae (assembly GCF_000591075.1). Taxonomy (NCBI): domain Eukaryota; kingdom Metazoa; phylum Arthropoda; class Copepoda; order Calanoida; family Temoridae; genus Eurytemora; species Eurytemora carolleeae. The sequence goes on along the minus strand of NW_019397040.1, from coordinate 244,519 downwards.
TATGTTTCTGATTTTTTAAACATTCATATCACTTATCACTTATCACTTTACTTTCACTTATCATTTTCACTTATCAGTCATCACTTATCACTTATCACTTATCAGTTATCACTCATCACTTATCACTTATCACTTATCACTTATCACTTATCACTTATCACTTATCACTTATCACTTATCACTTATCACTTTACTTTCACTTATCACTTATCACTTATCACTTATCACTTATCACTTATCACTTATCACTTATCACTTATCACTTATCACTTATCATTTATCACTTTACTTTCACTTATGACTTATCACTTATCACTTATCACTTATCACTTATCACTTATCACTTATCACTTTACTTTTACTTATCACTTATCACTTATCAGATATCACTTATCACTCTCACTCTCTCTTTTAACTTATAAAAAGGTGAGTCATGGAGCAATTCAGTTTTTTTCAGTCTGCAAAACAATATTTCTAATGAAATACAAGTTTGGAATTTTTATTCACCCTATGCGATAAAGTCCAATAGATCACAACAATGCAAAGACTATGCTATTCAAATTTCAATTGAATTTTATAACAAAAATCCTCTAAAAGGTTTAATATTCATTTGATCATGTCAAAGTTTTAAAACTGATATTTCAGACAGAGAGACATGTTTTTCCCACTTCATGGAAAGTTTCAATTTTAAAAACAGAAAAATCAAAAATACCCTGAAATCCCAAACACCAAACATATTCTTCATAGGATATCACCCTTCCCCTTCCTTCACCCTTCCCCTCTCCCCCCCTAATTTCATAGTTAGACCTACATAAAAAAGACTTCAGATTTAAAGTAAAGTACAAAATTTTATTTACATATAACCCTGAGCCCGGGATTTGAAAAATTCTGGAAAATGCGGCTCGGGTCTAAGCTGTCGTTGGACCTTATTTACAGTCTGAGCTTTCGGATTCAAGCTGAATCTTATATTCGACGGATCGTTGAGTTCGCAAAACCGCTTAAATATTCTATTTGGCGGATTTTCACAGTTGGAATTGGCGCATTCCAGGTTTTGATGAGAACAAGACTCAACATTGAGCCTTATTCTCCACTAAAACCAACCCAAGTCGATTTTATTTTCATTGGGCCTAACTCCTAAGTCGAGCCTAGGATCTTGCAGCTGTCATTCACGTGACACAATCTGTCGTCAGAGTTGGGTCGAAGATCGGGTCTTAAAGTCGGGTTCAAGGAATTACGAGTCGAGTCGAAGTTTTTAAATCGCTGGCTCTGGGCGAGCTGCGTTTGGTTTCTTCCATTTACTTTCGATCGCAGTTTTGATACGTAGCTCAACAATTTAAAACTTGTTGAGCTGTCTTTTAATACTTTTATTCTTTTATCTTTCAATAATTGTTAAGCCTTAATGCACAAAATTATATCTAATGCAATTTGAAATATCAAATATAACTTGGTTAAAGGTAGTGATTAAATTAAGTCAGTATGATAAAACATCTTAAAAGTTACGTCACATGATAAACACCTTAGATATTTTTCAAGATATAAACATTCATCAACAAATCTATATATAAATTTGGCTTGTCTGTCTGTTTGTCTGTCTGTCTGTCTGTCTGTCTGTTTGTATCCAATAAACGTCAAAACGGCTGAACCGATCGGGCCCAATTTTTTTGTGGGACATCTAGGGACCCCAGGGAAGGTTTATGAATGATTGAAATTTTAAATATTTGTCTCCATCAAAATTCGATCTTCACTAATTTTTTTGAAATTTTGAAAATCCACGAATTTTTTTGTGAAAATCCGCGAATTATTTTTGTTTTGTTTTACGATGTACACAAAGAGAACATTTTCACAATTAATTTAGAAGATGGGCACGAAGCGCCCTACAAGGCTAGTATTAAATATTTAATATCGAATTTTTTTTAAGGGAACCCACAATGGGGAATAACCAACTTTTAGCTGAAAAATACAAGGATATATATGATACCAACCAACCAAAAAAAATGTTTGAAGTGTTACAGAATTAATTATAAATCTGCCACTCCGAAAATTAAAATTATTATATTATAAAGATGTATTCACACACAAAGATATAAATACATATATAAATGGTGTAGTTTAAATTTGTTTAAATAAATTTTTGAAAATACAGGTTTCCTAAAGAAAAGAGAAAAATTTGCAAATTTATGCACAAATAGACGACATTGATTATTACTCACTACATAACATATTTATCATTTCAATTATTACGTAATCATCGAATCCTTCATATAAATTATTCGTTCTTGTATTTTAAAGTTCTTGTAAAACCGGAACTTTCCATGCATGTTCCAATGGGAAATCAAAATATTTCAATTGTTTCTTAACTAACATTTTACTATAAGATCAAAGGAATTACAGAACAATCATTTGCAATAGAAAATAAATTTCTGCCAAGTAATTTTTACATAAATTCGAAAGAAATCTAATGCAAAGCTTAGAACTTGCTTCAATAGTCTCATAGAAAGACACACATCTGCTAGCTAACATAGTTTTTACATGTAAACATTGTGAAATACTTTCAATCAAGTACTCCGTGGATGAATGTAACCCGGTGAATAAATATATTTGTTTAGTTTACCGTGGATGAATGTAACCCGGTGTATAAATATATTTGTTTAGTTTACTGTGGATGAATGTTTCCCGGTTTACTAATATTTTTGTTTAGTTTACCGTGGATGAATGTAACCCGGTGTATAAATATTTTTGTTTAGTTTACTGTTGATGAATGTAACCCGGTGTATAAATATTTTTGTTTAGTTTACTGTTGATGATTGTAACCCGGTGTATAAATATTTTTGTTTAGTATATGGATGAATGTAACCCCGTGTATAAATTTTTTTGTTTAGTTTGCCGTGGATGAATGTGACCCCACAGCTTGAGTTCTACGTGAACAACAAGAAAGCAAAACACAAGGCAAAAAATTGATGTTTAAATACAGTGGTAGGCAATCATACAAATAGAATAAAGACGACTTTTTTATTTTAGCTTTTATTGTTAACAAGCTTTTTCGAATTACAAGTTTAAAGATATCAAAGAGAAGCTTTTAACTGACAGCTTCTCTATGTTTATGTGTATCCATAGTTGTTTAACAACTTGAAATGAATCAAAATTTAAATCAAATGATGTCTTCATTGTATTGATATAATCGCCTACCACTGTAAGAATCAGAAAACGCTGGATCATAAAACGCCGCTAATGATTTATTAATAATTATTGCGATTTTCCTGTAAAAATACAATTTAGTAGATTTTTCTGTTGTATAGCATTTTATCTGGTACACCGTTTCATTTATGTGTAGCGTTTTATAACGTAGCGTTTTACAACGTAGCGTTTTATAACGAAGCGTTTTATAACGAAGAGTTTTTACTGAGATTAATTTTTCAGTGAAGCATTTTTGTGATGATCAAATTCTTTCAAAAGATATATTTCTGACAACAGTTAAGGCGCAATATTAGATAAACTTTTATGATATTTTACGATCAAAAGGAAAGAAAATACGAGAATAATTTTAGTTTTCTGGAAACCACTGTAAAATTATTTTCAAAAAATTTCGCTAGTTACAATATTTTATCTAGACTAATATGAGACAATTGTGCCCCACTGAGCTGTCAAATAAATTCTTCATTGAAAACAATAAGTTTATTAGTTAAAAAAGAAAGCGAATATATCCTAAATATTTCGACATAATTTTTCTTGTATTATATGTATTTAAACTATTTAATTCTGTTTATATTTGAATTTTTTTCTAACAAAAGTTTAAAGTGCAGGACAAATATTAATATTTTCTAACAAAAGTCAAAATTACAGGACAAAATGTTAGTATTTTCTAACAAAGTTAAAATTGCAGGATGAAATATCAATATTTTCTAACAAAAGTTTAATTTACAGGACAAAATGTTAGTATCTTCAAACAAAAGTTTAAATTACATGACGAAATATTAGTATCTTCTAACAAAAGTTTAAATCACAGGACAAAATATTAGTATTTTCTAACAAAAGTTTAAATCACAGGACGAAATATTAGTATTTTCTAACAAAAGTTTAAATCACAGGACGAAATATTAATATCTAACAAAAGTTTAATTTACAGGACAAAATGTTAGCATTTTCTAACAAAAATTTCAATTTACAGGACGAAATATTAGTATTTTCTAGCAAAAGTTTAAATCTCAGGACAAAATATTAGTATTTTCTAACAAAAGTTTAAATCTCAGGACAAAATATTAGTATTTTCTAACAAAAGTTTAAATCACAGGACGAAATATTAGTATCTTCTAACAAAGTTAAAATTGCAGGACGAAAAATTAATATCTAACAAAAGTTTAATTTACAGGACAAAATGTTAGCATTTTCTAACAAAAATTTCAATTTACTGGACGAAATATTAGTATTTTCTAACAAAAGTTTGAATTACAGGACGAAATGCAAGTAAGACGACTTCTGGATGCTGGGAATGAAAAACACAGCAAGTAAGATTTGAAAATAAATGAAAAAATTAAAAAAAATGATGGCGGCCATTTTGTTTTTAGGAATAAGTTGCGAGCTTTTGAATACCAGCTGGAGGATAATGGCGGACTACTCGGTACATCACTAGCTCTAGAAGTTAGGATTACTAGGAACCATTTGAATTCAAACAACAAGGTATCTATCTATCTATCTATCTATCTATCTACATACCTACCTACCTACCTACCTACTTACCTACCTACCTACCTACCTAACTGCCTACCTACCTATCTACCTACCTACCTACCTGTAACTACATATCTACCTACATTCCTACCTACCTACCTACCTACCTACCTAACTACCTACCTAACTACCTACCTACCTACCTAAATACCTATCTACCTACCTACATGCCTACCTACCTACCTTTACCTCCCTTACTATCTACCTACTAACCTACCTACCTACCTGCCTACCTACCTGAATATTTAGGTAAGGTTTACATGTCGTGCTACTGCTGCAAATGGAATCTATCTGGAGGAAACAAGTGTTGATGTTGGAGTCAGGTACAGGGTGTCCCACGAAACATGATGAATTAAATGTCGTCTTTAATATTTGCAAAAAATTTGCGGTATTTATTCGTAAACCTTATTTTGTAGGTAAAATTCTAAAGTTAATAATCCCGAAATATTCCTAGTCTTGATGTTTCCAAAATGTGGTCTGTCTTTTTCGTGATTGTAAGAAGAATTTCGTTCAGACATCGATAATTTTGGTTTTATTTAATAACTTTGAAATCTGAAGGAAATTCTTCATATCTCTAGTAAAATTGACAGCACAAAAAAGGCAGACCACATTTTGAAAATACTTGTACTACAAGAATTTTGTGTTTATTGTTTCAATAATCATACATATGACGACTAAATGTCTCAAATAAATTAAAAGTACAAATCCTGCTACCATCATGTTTCGTGGGACACTATGTAGTATCTCTATATGTATTTAATTATATAGAGTTGTGAATTTTGACACAAACTCAAATTTTTTAATCTTTATATCCTTGCAACCCAATGTCGTAGGTCTTTGATTTTTCAAACTATGAATTCTGTTTTATAAAATAATCTAAGTTTGAAAATTAAACAGTTTACATTATCAGGTTATTTGAATATCAACGACATGATGTTATTACTTCGACAATTTGTGTTAAAAGTGATTTTTACTATTTTCAATTTTTCCTAATTAAAAAACTAAAAATGAATACAAAATTCCGGATACAAACGTGATTAGCATGGTTTTAAGAAAAACACAAAAATTTAATCATATTTGCCATCTAATTAAATTAGGAATTTTTATAAAGTTTTTTGAATATTTAGTAAATAAAACAATGCATATAACAACGACGCAAAAAAATAGAAAAATCTACATTGGTGTGCAAATTTTAAATCAGGGAAGTTCCGGGAAAATATCATTGACTCCGTGCTATGATATTTTTAAATTTCGGAATTGAAAAACAATTTTTGTTTATTAAAACAATTTCAAAGTATGTTTTTAACTGTTGAAAGTGTGGTATAAGCCTTAAGGTCGATCCAAAGACAAGTCCAGCCATTAAGAATTCGACATTTAAATACAAGGTACGGACTCAGGATGCTCTGCCTGATCTAGGTGAAACAGGACGGATACAGATATAAGTTAATTCTGTAAATGATAAAATAATTATATATTTAATGTTTAGAGCACAAGACCTTCTCTTCTACTCTTCAAGCACTCTAATAAGCCCAACTATTAGCCTACTCATCCTAAGTTTCATTCATAATATACTTCAGTGAAGAAGAAAATCTAGAATATGAAAACTACTTTTAAACTCAAGTTCTCAAGTATACACACAGACCTATTTCAATAATTAAGTTGATTTTCTAGCTATAACAAGTAAAACACAATTGTAACACCATCAAATACACATCAAATGTATTAAACGTCGTTTTTTGGGTTCACTGTATCTATAACTAGCCTACTCATCCTTAGTTTCAATCATACCATGCTATTTAAATATTTCCATACTAAAAAATTCCTTATTTTTATGTCATTTTTCGCAGCCAAAAGTTTGATATTATACAGGGTGACACCCAATGGATGATATTTAAATGCCCTGTAATTGTAACTTTATTGATATTAGAGCTAAAATCTATGCCTTCTTAAATGGACTACTGACATTATTTTAAATAGTTTTCCAGCCAAAAAAGAGTGCGATTTATCTGATCCGCAATGAGGCAATTAAAAGTACTTCTACCAGTTCCTCTAATTCGAAAAGTTCTATTAATCATATTTGCCCAAATGGAGAACACAATATAGAAAAAAATGCTTTATAATATTATTAGTCAAAAACATTTTTTATTGTTAAAAATTTGTTTAGGTGCCAAACTAGAAAATCTGTAGTTTTCATATGGAGTTTATAATTCCTTAAAAATATTTTAAAATAAAAAAACACACTAATTGTGAACTTTTTTTAAATTCCAATAACCTTAAATAATTTATGAAAGAGTCTGTAAACACAATTGCAAGTGACCAACCATTTTCAGAGGGACATGTCCGATTTACAACGGTACTCAAACATATTGATATCTACAAAACTGCCTGATCCATTACACCGGGTTTCCTAAACTGGGTTTTATTACGATATCCTTAAATTTCGGGCTCAGGCGCCAAAAAACTCTTTGCCTTGTATATTTTTGTCATTTCAAGTATGAATTAGATATCAATGTTTATAACTTGGAAAACTGATTATTTGCGATTGTGATTACTCTACAAAAGTGGCTTGTGCAATTCTTCTGCAGGAAAACATAGAGGATTATCAGAATTACACAGTTTTTAATCTAGAAAAACGCGAATATCTTCCTCATTATTTACCAGATTAAGATTTTAAGGGTACCGTTGTGAATCGACATTGCCATCTTTGCATAGAGGGTCACTTGAAATTACGCTTATAGTCCCTTTAAAAAATTACGATCTATAAATTTGCTTGCCTATTGTTATTTTCCCACGAAACATGACAGTTCATCAACAACTAAAATGTCGTCTTTCATCTTTGAAATGTTTTGCGGCATTGGCTCGTCAACCTTCTTTTAAAAATATGATTTTTAAAACATTAATAATAACATTCCCTTATTCCTGGCATTTCCAAAATATAAAGAACTAACTGAATTGCCCGGCGTTGTTTAATTTTAAATTTTTTTGTAAAAATAGATTTTAAATTTTGAAGAAAAAAATCGATTTGAGAAAAAAATTATTCGAATTTTTAAAATCCATGTTACCCCCAGAATATTCATGGGTTCCCTAAAAAAATTAGCCAATTTGGTTCTGACGTTTGGCCAGTTATAGCTAACAAAAAGAAGAGCTATTTATAGATTACTTTCTGTAATCTCCAAGCTGTCATGTTTCGTGGAACACCCAGTTTTTTAAATGTATGTGTTAAAATACAATGTTCGGCGTTTATGTCAATACAATGAGGACGACTTTTATACTCAAGGTTTGATTGTTAACAAGCTTTTTTTTAATTACAAGTTTACAAGTAAACAAGGAAAATCTGGTAATTCGTTTCCTTGTATCTATGCTAGCTGTTTAAAAGCTTTTTAGAAATAAAAATTGAATTCGAAAGTCGTCGTCATTGTATTTATATATACGACGACGAATGTAAATATATTTTTTTGCAGAAACATATCAGAATAATGTAATATTTTAAGTGTATCGCCGTATTTATCTCTTATAATTGTTAAACTATATATTATTCTACATGATTATCATTGTATCGAAAATAATATAACTTGTAAATAAAAATCTATAAAAACCTTTTTTATTTTTTTTTTGTTGAAAATTAGTTTTTTACCATACATTTTTCTTTTTTCTTTAAAATGCTCTTGCAGACGATGATATTTTAATGCCAAAAAAACTCTCAGGTTAATTTCTCAGGTAAATTTTAGTATTATGTAAGCATCTAACAGAACAAAAAATACCTTAAAAGCTTTGTCGTCTTTGAAGTGACTGAAGTTGTTCTGCGATTTTTTATTTTTATATATTTTTTTTAAAAACCAGAAAAATCTTTGACTTTCAACTTTTATTATTTTCTTTTTTAACCAAGTCTCTGACTATTGTGCATTATTATGTAAATAATAGTGAATTTTTGAGCAAAATCTTGCTGTTGATATCTATTTTTAATATTTTTTATTCCCAAATCTACGAAATAAATTTTAACACCTCCTTCTCCCCTCCCAATTTTATTCTTTTACCTACACCTTGGCTGCAAGCAATGCATATTGAATAAATGTTTATCTATTCGAAATGATGGATTTTCTTTTCTAAGAACTTACAACTCGTTATAACTTAACATTTCTTAGACACTCATATTGCAGCAATCCAGGTTTAAAGGGACTGTAAACGTAATTCAAAGTAACCCTCCTTTTATAGAGTGATATGTCCGATTCAAAACAGTACCCTTGAAAGCTTTGTCAGATCATGAATAGTTGAACTGTTCATTATTTTTAAATTCAAGTTACTCTTCAATAGTGATTTCTACATGACTATTATTTAGAATCAAAATAGAATAAACTGTGAAAATTAACACTTTTCAAAGTAGAAAAACGATGATATATCCAAGATTTTAGATTCGACAAAGCTTTTCCACGGGTTTCTGCAGTTGTGAATCAGAAATTCCACTTTATAAAAAGAAGATCACTTGAAAATACGAGTATAGTCCCTTTAGTATTTATTCTTCAGTCAATATTTTCTGTTTCTAAGCACGCAAGAGCACGCAAGAGTACGATCTTTAACAAAACTAATTTTTTCCTCGCCAAACTGCGCTTCTCCGTAATTAATAATATGAAGGAATGTTTATCAGAAAACTGATGCAATTAACACAATTTTATAGGAAAAGAATTTGTAGGAAAAGTAAGATCAATTAATGAATAGAAAGCTTCTGAAATAAAAAAATTAGTAAATCATCACAAAAAAGAAGATTTTTGCAATTTTTCTTTGTCTACTTGTTTCATGAATGCATGATTTATTTCAGGACTGGAAAATATATGAATTAATAACCCTGAAAGGATGAGACTGTGAATAAAAAAAATCCCCAAATTAACCCAGTGTGGCCCATTGAGTGGGCAAGAAACGCCCTATATCAACGTTTTGTGTAATCCCCGAAGATAAAAAAGATAAAAAATTTACCCAGTGTGAATATAAAAAAAATCCCGTATTAACACAATGTGTAGAAGTAAGAAAAACCCCATATTAACCCACTGTGGAGGTAAAAAATTCCCCATTTTACCCAGTGTGAATATAAAAAAAAATCCCATATTAACATAATGTGTAGAAGTAAGAAAAAACCCCATATTAACCCACTGTGGAGGTAAAAAATTCCCCATTTTACCCAGTGTGAATATAAAAGTAATTCCCATATTAACATAATGTGTAGAAGTAGGAAAAAATCCCATATTAACCCATGCACTGTGGAGGTAAAAAAATCCCCATTTTACCCAGTGTGAATATAAAAAAGAATTCCCATATTAACATAATGTGTAGAAGTAAAAAAAAACATATTAACCCAGTTTAGAGGTATGAAAAATCTCCGTTTAACCTGCAGGGTGAATATAAAAAACCCCCATATATTAAACTAGTGTTGAGAAGTAAGAAAAATCTCCATAATAACCCAGTACTTGAGTAGGTAAGCATCATTATATCGATGTATAGCTGCAAGAATTAGTCACATATTAACCCAGTGTGAATATAAGAAAAAACCCCATATTAACCCAGTGTGATTATAAGAAAAAAAACCATATTAACCCATTGTGATTATAAGAAAAAGTCCCATATTAACCCAGTGTGATTATAAGAAAAAGCCCAATATTAACCCAGTGTGATTATAAGAAAAAGCCCCATGTTAACCTAGTGTTAATATAAGAAAAAGCCCGATATTAACCCAATTTGATTATAAGAAAAAGCCCCATATTAACCCAATGTGAATATAAGAAAAGTGTGTTAGTACTGAGATGGGTTAAACCTGATAAAATAAGACAGATAAATCCCCAATGGTTCATGGAGAAAAATATTCTGGTATCAGCGTACCGAGTATAAATATATTTATATACACCCCGTCCCACAAAACATGATGGATTAAATATTTTTTATTATTTATCGATTTGTATTGAGTTCCCTAACATATTTCCGCAAACAAAAAATATTTTTACCCCCCTCGGCTTACTACGACAATATAGATCACCGCTTTAAACCAGCAAAATTTCATCTTGAAGAGAAATAATTACAGATAACTTACAGTCATAACCAGAAAACTCTGAAATAGAAGGATGACTTTCAGACTTAAGTTATGACTTTAAATTGACCAGTGAGCATGGGACACAGCAAGTGCACAGTGAAAACAGACCCATTTCACTTAATTAGTGATTTAATAATTGTCTGGTAAAACCTAAAATACACATAAGTATTGCTTTTAAGTCGTCTTCCTATTTCAGAGTTTTCTGGTTATCACTGTAAGATTATTTTCAGTTCAAAAGAGAAAACAGTTTCAGTTTTTTTTTGTTCATTTTGATGTCTACAATTGATCGTTTCGAATTCTATTGTTAAAAGGGACTGTACCACTATAGTTTCAGTAAAACTAAATGTTTCCATTTACTGTTTAGCGCCGATATAAGGATTCATCTCTTATTGGATAATGAGATAGATAGAAAGATAGATGTTGCCACCATACTTCTATTAATTCAGAATAGACAACAAACACATGACTGAACCCTGATTGGATCAGGCGCTAATGAACTCGGCATACAGGAGTGGTACGCTTAGTTATAAGTGACTCTATTCAAAGATGGCAATCTCCAATACCCTTGAAGCCATAATCTAGCAAAAACTGTAGATTTATCCGACTTGATCGTGCTTCTTATGCGCAAGTCACTCGCAGAGAATCCGCAAATAAATATTAACAGTTTAAAGAAACAAAAAACATGGATATTTAGTATACATTCAGGGTACCGCTGTAGTTTGTAAATCGGGCATTTCCATCTTTGCATGCCGAGGGTTATTTAAAATTACGCTTACAGTCCCTTTAATTAATATACAAGAAGATGTAAATAGGTATGTAAACCATCATATATTAAAGGATGGATGATAAAATTCGATCAATAGATATAAATTGTTCAAAAGAAAGAAATATAGATAGATACGAATAAAAATAGATATATATCTAGAATGGTAGATGCAAGAATGAAATGCAAAGAAAGTTAATTGCAGTTGCGTATACTCTGCGTACATATTGAAACCAGTTCTCTCTGGGCGGAATTTGTAAACAAGAATAGATGCATCAGTGTTCGTCTAGTATCCGAGGAGGTTAACAGCATTGAATTTTGATAATTCACATAATAGTTTCCTATGACCAGAATATTTCATTGATTATTTATGTGAAAGATGGATCCCATGTCAGACTTCGATATCTTCAATCTACACTTTATCCCTCTCTGTCCTTTTTTTCCATTTTTCTTAAGGTTTCCGTTTTTCTTTTAGATTCATCTTTTTTCACTTTTCCTTCTTAAACCCATCCTAGATAAACTCCCCCTTTATTTTATCCCCTTAATCCTTTTTTAACTTTTTCAAAAGTTTTCCAACATTTTCCTAATATTTTTCCATTTCCATTTTTTCTTTAGATTCCTTTAAATACAAATACAAATAACATTTTCCCATTTTTCCTTTTTCCATTTTTTTACCCTAGAAATATATTTTTCTTTATTTTAGATTTATTCAAAAAGATAGTTAAGAACAGACCCTTTAACTAACCTTGTATTGAGGTGTAGATAGTTAAGAACAGACCCTTTAACTAACCTTGTATTGAGGTGTAGATAGTTAAGAACTGACCCTTTAACTAACCTTGTATTGAGGTGTAGATAGTTAAGAACA
>NW_019397040.1:160891-231920 GCF_000591075.1 Eurytemora carolleeae | reverse complement strand
GGGGGGGGGGGGGGGGGGTGTAAAATTTGTGTGGATGAGAGTGTATTTTTAGGGAATGATAATTGTCAAGGGTGTGAATTTTACTGAAACAATTTGACAAAAGCAAAAAAGTATTCTACTTGGAATACTAAGACATGCTTAGCAGATGAATTTTTCACAAATATTAAAAATGGCTGCCTCAGAAATGGGGTTTTAATGTTAAAAATGTGAAAAAAGTAAAAGTGAAAATAATTTTTTTTGAAAAACTGATCATTTAAACCGAGTTGAATTTCTTAATTCAAATAAATTTAAAGAATAGTATTAATTCTACTTATAAATTCTAAACTATTAACAAAAAATTAGATTCACAACCTTGTAACTATATTATAAAATAAAAATAAATATATTTTGCTTTGAATATATAATTACTATATAGTTTCAGATCAGATCCGAATAAAAAGTCAGACTTCTTCTAGGATTGTATAAATATAGTCTATAATCTTAAAAATTTGTTCATCCCTTTGAATTACTGTGGGCCAGTGGGCCAGTGATACACAATTTTATAATATTGTGGCTAATTAACATATCTATTGCATATTCTTCAATTTTCCAAATCAAAATTACACCCAAAACAGCATTTGGCAAAAAAAATGTAATACACACACGGCATAAAACTTTGGATTGTGCATGATTTAGTTCAATTTTGTTCGCCATAACTTGACCCACATCACATCATGGGAAGCCTTGTATAATGTATATGTTTTTATTGAACAGTAAGTGATAACTCTGTTGTTATTATAATTTTGGTGACAATTCTTAAGAAGTAAACTTTATTCTTTCATTCTTTTTTAAAATAATGTTTTCATTTATTTCAAGTTTGGATTGATGATGAGAATTAGACCGCTAGCTAAACTGATTGCTATTGGTTAAATCCTACAACGTAATGATCTGTGATTGTATTTTTGCATGTAGTAATCTAAATGCAAAAATCTAAATGTGATTTTCATCAACTACTATGATTAAAACATGTATTGTGATAGATTAACTATGTCATATCTATCTGATTCTGCGCTAATCTTATTAATACATACATTAAACTTAAACTACGCTGTTGTATATATATATCTATGTCGATTAATGCTATCTTGTAACATATCTATCTAAAATATATTAGTTGATATATAGACTCTGACTTGATTACAGGGAGAGAGTAATTGGTTCTTGTTGAAACCGATACAAGCTGAAATTGTGCCCTTTGGTTGGCATTGATCGTTTAATAGCTATAGTGTCCATGTTGATCGATGCTGATGAGATCGCGCCCATTGGTTTGGCATTGATAGCATATGAGCTAGTGTCTGGTTGACGTTGATAGCTCATGAGATCGTGCCTATTGGTTTGGCATTGATAGATCTATAGCTAGTGTCAGGTTGACATTCATAGCTAACAAAACAGCGCCCATTGGTTCATGGGATTGTAATCGGGTTTAATATTGATAGCTAAGCGATACTGAATTGTACCTGGATAGATACGGATTCAAGAGCAGTTTATGGAGTAGGGCGTTTACTACAGTTATGGTCTTTCGGTAAATGAATATATGGTAATGTATAAAGCAAGGGGGTTGAATAAAAAATCACAGAAAGGTCACCCCCCCCCCCTGTCCTTAGATAAACCTCCTGGAGACGACGAGTAACAGTTTTAGCTATTTAATTATTGTTTTCTTTTAAAATACGAAAACTAAAAATTTAAATGTTACAATTATTTTTACTTTGAGGGATTTCTAAAACATGTTAAAATCAACATATTTTTCTAAGTAAAATTTTTTAAAGTTTAATTCGAAGGTTTGGACCAAATCCGTTCAGCCGTTTTATAAATACAAACAAACAAACAAACAAACAATGCAAAGAAAAGTATAAAGGTTTAAATTCGATAACTTAAAAAGATGTTTTACGTTGTATAATTACTAAATAGGAAAAGAATCGATTTATTATTGGTATTAAATGAATCCTATAAATATGTTTCTCTAAAATACTGCAGTCTCAGCTGAACACCAGAAAACTGTAGAATGAGAAGACGACATTAAAGCAACAGTGTATTTGTTACATAGTAAATTCAGTTTTCAAGTAACTTGTAATTCACTTATTGAGAGAAATCGGTCTGTTTTCAATACACAAATGCTTTTTCTCTTGTTCATTGGACTATTTAAAGTCATAACAATTGAGTCTAAAAGTCGTCTTTCGATTGCAGAGTTTTCTGGTTTGCTGGTCATTGATCAATTTTTCCAGCATAAACTTCAGGTTTTAAACGATGCCTTCATGGCACCGTTTTCTGATAAAATCTACTAAAAAAAGATTGCATTTCCTTTTTATTTTTTTATATGCAAATAAATATTAAATATTCGTTTTTTAAGGCAATTTTTCAACTGTAACCATACATTTTGCAGTCCAGTGTAAAATTACAGTTATATACAATATAGCAATAACCATCTTTATCATTGCGTGTTAATAGACAGTAACTGTAAATTAATGGCATAGCGAAAATTATCTAAAACAAATAAATCTAGGAAAAAATATTTTTAGAAATTATTTGCGAAAAAAAACTTTTTTCTCATTTTTTTCAGAGAAAGAATAGATTCCCTTATTTACAGATGTGTACTGTAGAATCAAGCAAAGAGCCGAGAATATATATAGAAAGGAAATAAAAATTTTCTTCGAAGCAGAATTTTTTCGGCTTTTATATAAAAAGCATGTCGTCAGATTTTCTATGAAGGAGTTCCAGCTATGATTATTACTTTGCTTTACCTTAAATTCGACGTTTTAAGCCAGTTTGAATATGCAGTGATAACCAAAAAACTCTGAAATAGGAAGACGACTTTTAACAGCAAGTTATACCTCTAATGAGCATAATACACGGCAATTGTGCAGTGTAAACAGACCCATTTCACAAAATAAGTGATTTAATATAATAAGTTGTTTGTAAAACTATTTGCTTTGATCACAGCATTAAATACAATCAAGTATTGCTATAATATCGTCTTTCTATTCCATTTGTTTTTGTTTGTTTTGTAGCAAACTTAAAAATACACGCAAAAACCAACTTTCTGACCTAATAATCATTTTATTATCTTTAAAAAAATCAAATTTTTTGACATCCTCGAATTAAAAGTGTAGCAACGCCTTGTCTGTTAGTTTTACCTCACAAACTCAATTATACCTTTTTTATAGTCCTATGTCCAAGAATAATGAATTTGAGCCTCGTCTTTAATCCGCCAAAAACCGGTTTCAATTGAGCCCCGGCTTAAATCTTGAAGCAATGAATACAATTTTAATTGGAACAAACCATCTTTGATCCGCAGCTTGAATTTAAGCCGCGGCTCAAATTCTTTAAATTCGGCCCCTAGACATATACATTTTGAGCTTGTTTCTAGTTAAGTTTAAAAGGAATAATTAGCAAAATACTGCTCGATTTTTGCGTGAGAAAGTGCACATCTTTGTCTGCAATGTCCTTTCTTTTGTATTTTTACCGGTAGGGGAAATTCATTTTTCTTGAGTAAATTCCACTCTATATATTTGTTGCTCTGTGGATTTATAGAATCGGGTAATTTTTCTTTTTTCTCGACTATTTTTCAGCCGAAGGTCTGACATCTGCACTTTGCTATACATTAAACTAAACATTTTAACAAGGGTGGCAAATCAAGAGGTGACATTTCCAATAATTAATGGGGTTTTAACATTTTACATTGTTAAGGCGGTAGAGGGAGGGGTTGGGGGGGGGGGGGCTAAAATGAAGCAGAAATGTCGATTTTGTACTGAATTTAACTATGAAAAGGAATGTTGTACTGAATTAAACTAGAAAAAAGGGTTTATAAAAATTACCATTACAATAGTAAGTCAATCTTTATTTTTTAAAATTACAACATACGACTTAGACCGTAAAACAATCAATTTAATTTCAAACAAATCATTCAGATATTACAACCTATGTCATCGATTATCTTTCGCCACATTTGTATATTTTTAATATTTCATACTAGTTTTGATTTTGTTTTTTAAAATAATATTTAGCTTACAGCTTGTTTTCGAACATTCCTGGAAAATATGAAAATGTCGTCTTCATTACCAAAAATCATCGAAACAGGAATAAATGTTTTGATAAGTAACTCTCAGATCATAACAATTAAAACATATTATTCATAGTAAATTGTGATTTTTTATTTGTATTATCTCGTGCTTTGTAGTTGAATAAAAATATGAAATATGAAATATACGAATGCAACGAAAATTTATCGATGATGATAGGTTGTAATGTCTGAATGATTGTTTGAAATTAAATTGATTTTTTTTGTGATACGAGTTGAATGTTGCAACTTTCTAAATTTGTATGGACGCTACGTTCTTCGGTATGAGTCGTTTTTAACAATTTTCTCCTAATAGACGCCACTGAAAGAATTAGTAGCGATCACCAACGATTATTTTTCGCCCCTTTCACTCGCTTCAAATTATTGCTCTATTATTTAAAAACAACCCACTAGAGGTCCAGAAATAAATAATCTTTGAACAGTTCTTCTTGAGATTTACATTTTTTATACATTTTTTGTAAAAACTTGATCGAATTTAAGAAAACCTTAAGATAGCTCTGCGTAAAGAAAAGGGTAAATATCATTAACTATTGTGACTGTAAACAAACTTAATAGTTTATTAATTAACTAGCTCAAGGGCCGGCGTTGCCCGTGGAAAGAAATAAAATTTGAAGAAAAAAATTCTATTTTTTTAGTCTATGTGACCCCCAGGCTACCCATAAGTGTCCACAAAAGAGTCAATTCGTTTGGCCGGCTATGGGGAAGTCGTCTTTGATATGATAATTTATTTGTGACATTTTGTCGTCAATCTACTTTAACATGTATGATTATTGGAACAATTACCATTTCCAAAAGTGGTCTGCGTTTTTTGTGCTTTCAATTTTACCGGAGATATTAAGAATTTGTTTAGATTTCAATTTTGTTCAATAAAACCAAAATTGTCGAAATCTGAGCGAAATTCTTCATTTCTCGCTCCAGGAGTAGGGGAATCTTGTGATTATTATCTCTAGAATTTTATTTTTTAAATCAGGTTGAAAAATAAATTTAGCAAATTATGTCAAAAACCAAGACGACATTCAAGATTGTACAAATTTCTTTATTTTTGTTTCTTCTTATCATTACATGTCGCTAAGGATTTTGTATTTTTAAAATGAACTAGCTTGGGAACCCAGTGCTGCCAAGGTTACTAAAAGTTAGTTCCGCCGTTTACCCGCACTTGAACCATTTTACCGGGAATCTAAAGTTTTGTTGTTAAAGTCGACCCACTCAATTTAGAATCTTAAAACCAAGCTAAGAACATTCTTGTGGGTCTCCCGAGTTCCCCAACCAAAATGTGTGGCAAATCGGTCCAGGCCTAAACAAAATAAAAGCAGAGTTAAATCTGGGTAAAAGTCGATTATTCTTAACTCTATAAAGGCTGTGGGTCTGAATCTATTTATAGCCGGGGGGGGGGGGGGTTTGGCCCCCCCTAGAAAAATGCCTTAGAGAATAGGTATAGGGTTGAAATGCATGTTAATAGCCCATAGAGGATTGAAAAAAATGCCTTAAAAAGGGTCAAAAAAGTGAGAAAAAAATATTTGTTTTTGTTTTAAACAAATATCAAAGTGTGACACATATTTCTACATGCATTTTTCAAGGGTTTTCCAAAAATATAGTTTTTAGTCACAACAAAGTTATGGGCTATTTTAGCTTTTATTTCACTGACAGAAGTTTTTTGTCCGCCCTGTACCCTACCCTATAAATTAAAAAAAGCATTTTTTAACAAAAAAATCCTTTAAATTACTATTCATTAAAAGTCACAAATTTCACGATGATAGTGTCAAAAATGATAGTCCTAGGACAAAAAACTACAAGGGGGGGGGGGTTAAACCAGAACGCGGATAAAACCCGTGCACTGAAAACGTTTTTAAGACGGTTTTACAGAGTGTTTTAAAACTTATTACATATGGTTTTAGACGGTTTAAAATCTTCTTTTTAAGTTTTAAATTAGAGATAAATTCGTTTTTTCACAGTAGGTTTTACCCGAGTATTTTAAAACGAATTTAAACCAATGGTCATAACACAATGCCAGTTTTCTAAATGGTTAAAATGTTGTTATTTTAATCGCTTTATAGAAAACCAGTTAAAAAAGTTTTACGAAGTTAAGCACCCAGGGTTTAGACGTGTAATATTAGTTTTTTTTTTAATACAGAAATAACCAGTTCTAAATCAAATTGATTTTAACCGTTCTTTAAAAGAACTTATTTCTGGTTATTAACGATTCTTCACGTTTCTTTAAACTGACACCATTTTTAACCGTTTTTGCATGCGTAAAAAGCAATTTATAATAAGTTTTTACCCCCATTTTTCTCACACCGTTTAAAAACGTTTTAAAGGAAGGATTTTAAACCATTTCAAAACGTTTTAAAGGATGGATATTAATCCATTTTTATCCATTTATTATTCTCCTCAAACTCAAATATTCCAATTCTAATATATTTGCAACCTGTTATTGTAAGCCTTTCATAATTTAAATTTGAATTCTAGTAGATTACCTTACATAAAGATATAGAAATATGATTAGAGGTTGTGAAGAGTAATCAGTTCCTTGGTTTGACACAAAAATTTAAACCATTAATGGATAAAAATGTGTAAAACCCCATTGATAAAACAATTCTTATACCGTTAATTTAACGTAATTCAATACATATATATTTATTTCAACTCCTCTTAATGAATATCTAATTAAAACAAAATTTTAGGACGAGTCATCAAATGAAATAAGATATTTAATTCTTACTTTCACAGACAGATCTTTTAAGTAAACTGCATGCAGTTTAAAGGAGTGACCGGCTATGTAAGGTAGTTGAACTGAGTATGCAGTGTTGTTGAAAACTTCTTTCGGAATCATTTGAGACATATTAAACGTTTTAAAGTTCTGTAAATCCTGAGTTTGAGCGCAACGTCGATGTTTAAAACTTCTACTTTGGGGGTGGATACGTTTTCAGAATTAGTTTCTTCAAATTATTAAATAACGTCGACATCAAATGTAAAAAAGTTCTACAATAAACTACAGACGTCATGTATAGGAACATGTTGAGAAAATAAAAATTAATCTTATCATCGAAAATAAGTAATCTTGTTTAATTATTAGTTTCTATTATCTCATTATTCTGATTTCACATTATTTGCAAAGATGTTCGCAGATTTTCTAGAATTATTATTGAAAAGACGACATTTAAAGAATTTGAAGAAATCTGCGAATAAATTCAATGAAAATTAGAAATTCAATATGATAATGAAAACGAAATAATCGATTTTAGCATTGATTTATTGACAAATTTCTTTTGAGAAATATGTTCCTAACCATCTAATTAGACTACTGTATAATTTTTATTTTATTTTTCGTTGTCGTTATTTAATAATTAAAAGAAACTAATTCTTAAAACGTATCCACCCTGAAAGTATGAGTTGTGAACGTCGAATTTGCGCTCAACACCAGGATTTACAAATCTTTAAAAAGTTTAATATTTCTCAAATGAATCCGAAAGAAGAATTCCACAACACTGCATACTCAGTTCAACTACCTTACATAGCCGGTCACTCCCTTTAATCAGAAATATCACAAATTTATCTATTAAGGTTTGTCTGAAATTATGTTTACATTCCCTTAATGAAATAAAAATAATGATTTGTCCTTTTTCCTTAACGCCCCTTTCTTTATCTCCGTATTCTTACTTGTTTGGAATCTGTTAACAAAAAAGAAATTGAGTCTTTGCCACAAACTCAAATTTTCTAATCTTTTCAACTGATGATATATTTTAAAATCTAAATAATTGGTCTGACAGAATTCATAGTTTGAATAATTTAAGGTCTACGATATTGGGTTGCAAATATATGGGAGTTTGTGAAAAAAAAAAAATAATTCCATTTTAATTTTCAAAGTTTTTATCCACTCCGATGTATTTGTTAAAAGTAGGGTGTATGAAAAAGATATTTAGATATGTATGATTATTGGTTCTAATTTGTATGAGAGTGAATGATACATTTTTTGTCATGTAATCTTCCTCTAAATAGAATTTGTACGAGGTGACAATAAACTCGCACTAGAACAGCTTCTATCCTGGTCCATATATTTATCAAAATAAAATAAAAAACAGCTAGCAATTGGATTAAAGAAATTTCGCACTTTATAGGGCCGGTTGCTTCGCAAGTTGGAAAATGACATTGTTCATCATGCACTGTAAAAAAAAAGTTACTATTCTGATAGATATATGTCAAAAATAAAAGGTTTTTAGACAATAAATCGAATAGTGTGAATAAGTGAAACTCTAACTTCTGTGACGAACAGAAATGTAAAAAAACATCTTTAAAGTGGAATTGTAGAAACGTTTTAAAGTGTCTAAAATAAACAGTTTTTAAATAGTTTTGTTTCAAACTGTAAAATATAATTCGTCTTATGATGGTTTATGTTCAAACGTCTTATAAAAGTTTAATTTAAAACGATTGTTATTGCCTTTTGAAATATTTGTTTAGAGAATGTTCATTGAGACTAATGTTTAATTAGACTATATTGCTTCAGGCGCGCAACTAGGGGGGGGGCCAGGGGGGCCAGGCCCCCCCCTAGCCTGATTAAGGGGGGGGCATGCCCCTCCCTTAAGAAGTCTTGCCCCCCCCTGTAGGGGGGGCAAGAAGTGACAAAGTCCACCCTGTTTTGCAATTTAACGATTCATGAATCCTGACCCTAAGGAAATTTAAGAGCTCTTATCGTAAAATAAAAAAAAGATAATTGAGCGTTAGTTTATTGAGCTTATAGTTCAATCGATACAGCACTTAATACACCATATACACACACACAGACCCCCTTCGTCTCCGAGCCTAACTACTGCCGTAGTAGTTGTTGTTTTCATTATTCTGTTTTTTTTCCTGGGAAAGGGAAAGGGGGTTTATTAAGTATTTTTTAGATATT
The DNA here is from genome assembly GCF_000591075.1 of Eurytemora carolleeae. Classification (NCBI taxonomy): domain Eukaryota; kingdom Metazoa; phylum Arthropoda; class Copepoda; order Calanoida; family Temoridae; genus Eurytemora; species Eurytemora carolleeae. The sequence goes on along the minus strand of NW_019397040.1, from coordinate 222,918 downwards.
TTAACTATCAGTTCTGCCACTTATTATGATATTGCTTTAATACTGTAGCACAACTATAAAATTAATCCTTCGGCTTCATGTTCACCGCAAATATTGTGTGATGTGGCATATTAAAAAAAATATTTTTCACGTAAAATCATGAATTTTTAATGAAAGGCATTTCTTGTCAGTTTTTGAGTACAATGTACATATTTGATTTATGGATAACTAATGAAAATTGATACATATATATATGTAATTTGTATTGTAAATTAATTATTTTTGTGATTTATACCAGAATCAGGGGCGGATAAAGGATTTAAGTGAGGGGGGGGGGGCAAGATTTTTTAGGAACAAAAAAATTCATAATTAGGAACCAAAAATCGCGGCGCAGGCGAAAATTTTTTTTGACTTAAAAGACTCAAAAAGAGTGAAAATTAATGACTAAAGACTAAAAAACTAGATTTTTAACTTTTCACACATTATAGTTTATCAAGACAGATATTTTTCCTGTTTTGCACTAGGGTTTCTTTCCCAATTAAGCATGCTATTGAGAATTGCTATTCTGAAAATAGGAACAAAAAATTCCAAATTCAGGGGGGGCGAATTTCCCCCCGCCTCCCCCCCCATGTATCCGCCCCTGACCAGAACAGATTTCTTGTTTTATTTCATATCAGATGTGTTGACTTACTGAATATCAGGTTGGTAAGGTTAGTTTTTTATTGTTTAAGTATAGTAGAACACACATTTTTCTTGCCCCCCCCTAAAAATGTTAAGGGGGGGGCCAAAAAATTTTTTCGCGCTTCGCGCGACATATTTCCACTTAGCCCCCCCCTAACCAAATGTCTAGTTGCGCGCCTGTATTGCTTCGACTAATTTATATAGGACTGATTTTCATGCAGGATAGCTCATTAAATCTTCTTCGACTAAAGCTTGATTTGGATAATGTTCATTTGGGCTAACTTTTATTTGGACCGATATTTGTTTATGGGTGAATGTTCATTTGGACTAATATTACTTCGACTAATTTTAATAATGACTAATAAGATTTATTTGTAGAATTGATAACCATTATTGCAATGGAATGGAAGGTTTTTAAAATTCGGAATTCACATTTACAATATATATTTTCTCATTTTACAATGACTCCTAGTTCTACTGCAGCATATTTTAGGGCGATTGATTAAGTAATAAACTAGTTGAAGAAATCCAAATATATTGAAGCTTAAATTCATATTAAGCCAAATGAACTTATACTTTATTTTATTGAGAAAATGTTCAGTCAAACTGAAAAGTTTTAAATGTGACAATTTGTTGTAAGATTCGATTTGTAGTCCAGATGAACAAGTATGAGAATAAGAAACAAAACATTTTTAAAGCTTGGATGTCATCCTTATTTAATGATTCGGTCAATTGAAAAATTTTTATCTGAAAAGACTTGAAATAATTCAATCAGACTAAAATATCCTAATTTACCAATTTCTGGCAGAAATACGATATTAAATGGTTAAAATGTCAAACGAGAAAAAATGTATTTTCTTCAAAGTTTTTAAAATTAAAAGTTTTGCGCATAAAACTTATCTTTAAAACATCTTATTTGTACTCATTCATTGTTTTACAGAAAATGGTCAGATTTTGGTTATTTTTCCTTGGCAATTTGCCTTTTATATTTTTCAAAGCCAAAAAATGGAAGCAATTTTGAAGTTCGAGCTTTGATTTTTTAAAAACCTTTCATTAGGGTTATTACAATCCTATCTCTTACTTTTTTTTGGAATTTCCAATTTTTAAATTGAAACTTTCCAAGTTTTATAAGTGCCAAGTAGCAATTGTACTAGTAATGCTTTGATTGGCAGTTTCTCTTGTTTCCATGTTTTTGTGTATCGATACTGTTTAAAAGCTTGAAACAAGTCAAAATTGAACTCGAAAGTCGTCTTTAATATATTAATATAATGATAATCATGAATAAAATATTTTTAAATTAAATTCTAATACTATGGCCGTAAAGATATCTCCACATAAAATTTTGCAGCAAATTAGGGATTTCTGACTGAAAGCATTTTATGTATGTTTTATAAAATTCTCATTATATCATAATAATCAAAACCATACGGGTTTAGCATTTACCCCCTTTCATTTTCGCAAACACTGGAAACTAAAGTAGCTAAATATGTGTACATTTATGCCAATGTATGTATGTACACTTCATTGTCACAAATTATGCATTTTTTTATAATTTTCTTTTTGATAATTAGGATACAGACATCCTCCCACACCAAATATAAATATGTAGAATTATAAACATCTTAAAAATAACAATCACTGTAGAAAAAATAATAACATGTAAGTGTGAAGCCATTTATTAAGATAACTAAAGTTATAATTTTTTTGGGTTTTTGGCACTTTGTTTTGAGAAGTGCATTGCCAGCTAAAAAAATCACAGAAAAAGCCGCTTGAGTTGTAGTCATTACCATAGCATTATTTCATCCGTCTGAAATAGAAGAAATGTTTTCTTATTTGTTAAGATTTGTGTGTTTTCCCCTAACTTTTGTGTTAATGTTGTTTTGCTAAAGTTAGAAGTACTTTGTGCTTGTACTTCTTATTCCTGGTGTGTGTGTTTGTTGTTGTTGTATTTTGTATCTTAAGGCTTTTGAATGGTGTTGCTGTTGTTTTTGGTATTATTGTTTTTGTTACTACTGCTATTATTTCTGGTGCGGTTGTTTTTGTTGTTGTACCTTTGCTTGTATGTTGTTCTGTGTTTGTACTTTTTAACTTTTGAATAAAGTTGTTATTATTATTTTGTTGTTGTTGTTATCATTGGTGTTTTTTTATACTGTTGCCGTTGTAATTTTTTACCTTTAAGCCTTTGTTTGAACAGAGTCAGTTCCACCATCCGCTGCCTTAGCAGCTGCAGCTGCAGCTGACTTCTCAGTGATCCCAAGGCAAGGGACCTCCCTGAACACATTCAATTTTAGACTTCTAAATATACTTACTCATCAGTCATCATATAGCACCAGTCAGATGAAAGTGTATGCAGATAAGCACCAGACTCTCTCAAATCCAATTGAGAAGGCCTAGCACCGAATGGTTAGAATGAAAACCCTTGTATTTGACTGGTTTCATGATGAGTTTGCTGCATAATATCAAATTGTTCAGGTGTATACAAAGATTATTTTTGATTTACCAATGTTTAAAAATGGCATAATAGACATGAGCTAAAAATATTAAGCATAAACTGGAGTTAACCGTTTTTTCATCAAAATTTTAGACTAACCTGCTCAAAGCTTCTCTGTACTTAGGATGGCTGATAGCGTAAACCAGGGGGTTTAAGCAACAGGCAGTCTTAGCTGGAATAAATAGAATATTAGTTACCAAGTAAAATAGAAAATATACAGAAGTATGTATATGTCTTACCAACAAAAGCTGGAATTTGGGAGACAAGAGGAGTAATAATGATCTGGTTTCCGAAAACTCCAATAAGGTTTACAATAGCATAGGGAGACCAGATGCAGACCCATAGCAATACATTGGTAATAGCAACCTAGATTAATAATTTGTCTTTGATATATTTCAGTCAGTCAGAAATAAAAAGGTCAAAGAATGGTCAAATTCCAAGAGAGAAAAGGTAAAGTAGAGTTGTCTGAAATGGCATTCTTTAATGAGTTATCAATAATCACACTGACAATATTTTTAAAAATAATTATACCTTTGCGATTCTAACTTCAGCGCTCTCCTTAGCTTCATCAGCATTAGACCTTAAGCTGTCAACATTCATCTTCTTAGCCTGGGCCTTCAGTGCAGCCTCGTGCATAACAACAGCCTTCACAATCTTGGTGTAGAAGAATCCAATCAAGGAGAGGGGAAGCATGTAGTTGAAGCTGAAGGCAAACATCATGTAAGATCTTCGATTCCATTCCTGGGACAGATAATCGTAGCCGCATGTTACCAGAAGTCCTTCAGCCATGTATCCTCCCCAGCCAAAGAAGGGCATCATCGAGACAACTGTGGAGTATCCCCAGATGCAAATAAGAATCAGCAAAGCCTTTGGTGCATTAATCTTTACTCCGCTGAACCCTTTGACAATAACATTGTACCTAGGATAAACATCAAGTTGATTTAAACTCAAATTTTTGTATCAGGCAAAATCTTACCTGTCATAGCCAATAACAACCATGGTAAGAATAGAAGTAGTTCCACAGATAGCTCCGATCATAGCATAAACCTGGCATCCGAAAACTCCCCACATCCAGTATCTCTGCAAAAATAAGTTTTTATACAATTTCATCAATTAGTAATAATAATTATTATATTCTTCCGTTTTGTGCAAACCATAATAGTTTATTTTTATTTTTACCTGGACAAAGGCATTAACAGTTACAGGCAGTCCCATAGTACTCATCATTACAAAGTCAGAAAACGCCAGGTTGACAACAAAGAAATTTGTTGGCGTCCTTAAAAGATAATTGTTGTACATATTTTTACTGTCATTGTGCTGACGGTTGATTTAGGATAGACTAGCAAACTTATCAAAGTGCAAAACAAAAGGGCCAAACCTTGATGTTAAACCTTTTATAAGAACATTCATTCGATTCATGTTAGACTTCATTGGATGTATAATTGTTGCCAGGAATATCAAACTTCCATTTAACCCTATCTCTGCTGGGGTACTTGAAAACCAGGATATGCTGGGGGGGGGGGTCAATTTGACCCCCCTCTAAATCCCATGTTTGATGTCCAAATATGACAAATGATACATCATTGGAAAGCTCTTTTGCTCTACTTTTAGAATCTGCAAACAAATTTTCAAATTTGCAAAAATATAATTTTTTATCGCAAAATTCAGTTATATAGTAAAAATGTTGCAAAAAAAATTTGTCCAAAAAATGATAAATTATACATTTTTGAAAAGTCCTTGACCATGCCATTTCAAATATTCAAAAATGTTTTCAAAATTTTAAATAACCTGATTTTTAATCAAGAAAAACTAAAAATGTGCAAATTTCCTTTGACAGGTTGTTTTGCAAAAAAATTGCTATTTTTTTTGCAAAACTTGTGCAATTTGTTTCCTTCTGTCAAAGGCTTTCCAAAAAGCTAAATCTTATCAAAATCTGACAAGTGGAAGTGGGTCAAAACAAAGATTTAGTTTGTTACAGGAAAAAGCAGTCATTCAGGCAGTGTACCTGAGGACTCAGGCAGTTAGTATTAAGCCCGGTTTTAGGCCTAAAGGAAGAGCTGTGGTTATGTAAGAAAAGTCAGAAAATTTCAACAGCCTCAGACCAATACTTTTTGAGTTATGTAAAAAAACTTAGAGGGGGGGTCAAATTGACCCCCCCCCCCCAGCAGGAATATGGTTAAGGATTTAAACCTCAATTATAAGTTTTTGCAGTGAATATTGACTTCAGTCGCTGAATATCAGCGCTATGCTGGCTAAGTTTTAATCAATTTTCAAATATAAGTTTTTAAAACATTTTTGGATAAGCAGAGGAAGTTGAGTAAAATGCATGATGATTTAGTTTAGAAAAAGCAGGGAATGAAATTTGAGACTTGCGGGCGCACTGGCTGGTTTTGAAATTTTGAGCTCTGGAGTACCTGAGAGACTTTGTCTTGAGGAAGATGAAGATGACAAGTCCGTTCCCAACAAAGTTGATAATCCAGAGGAAGAAGAAGAGAATTCCAAATACATGAGGAATAAGAGGATGGCTGGGAGGGAACTGTGCCCAGTGCTTGCTAATCACTGGCATTACCTCCTCTGGGATATCAAACAACTGGTTGGTTCCTACAAACAATTTTATTTTATTTTTTTCCAATTTTAACTTAATTTAAAAACCTAATGCCCCAACCACCAAAGCGATAATAAGGGATAGAATCTGTGCTGAATTTCTCAGAACTGATGTTTAAGATTTTATTCTGTCTGCAACCATGGTCAAGTCAAACCGAACTGGAAACATTTGCTCAAGGGTATAATGACAAAAGTTTAAATTACCCTTTATTGAAAGTGTTCCATTCATCGATTCACACTGTTACCCTTTTAATCGTAGTTTGAGAAACAAGATATTATTATTTTTCAATCTTAAACCTTCTGTAAATTACACATGTTGCAAGACAATACAGAAACCACAATTAGAAATTATCCCTTTTCAAATAGAAAACAACAATATTTTTCATTGTTTAGCTTAGAAAAATGTTGAAAGGATACCGTTGTGAATCTGACATACCTATCTTTGAAGGAATGTCACATGAAATGCCGTTCACAGTTCCTTTCAGAGCAAATAGTTACCTTTAGGATAAACCAGGTTTAAGGACGTGTCCATATAGTTCCCTTTAGGATAAACCAGGTTGAAGGACGTGTCCGTATAGTTACCTTTAGGATAAACCAGGTTGAAGGACGTGTCCGTATAGTTACCTTAGGATAAACCAGGTTGAAGGACCTGTCCATATAGTTACCTTTAGGATAAACCAGGTTGAAGGACGTGTCCATATAGTTACCTTTAGGATAAACCAGGTTGAAGGACGTGTCCGTAAAGTTACCATTAGGATAAACCAGGTTGAAGGACGTGTCCATATAGTTACCTTTAGGATAAACCAGGTTGAAGGACGTGTCCATATAGATTTCTCCGCCTCGTCCCATGATCAATATATTTCGATCTCCAGGTCTGATATAAATATGCTTTACAAGGCGTTGACAAAAAAAAATAATTCCCTCAAATACCCAAAATGTTTTTTACCATTGATTTGTAAAAGAAAAAATATTAACAAATAAAATTTTCTAATCCCTATATCTGTGCAACTTGATGGTGAAAACCTTTGATTCAGACTATTTAATCTTACAGAATTTATAGTTTGAAATATACAACCCAAAATAAATTGGTATTTTATGGAAAAATTAAATTCCTAAAATGTTGTACTTCTTGCAAAAAAGTGTAGAGTGGGTATAAAAAATTATAAATAAACTTTCCCAAGGGGTATTTATATCAAGTTAATAATAAAACCAAATCCCAATAATTTTAGAAAATTTATATTTTTTTTAATTTACCAGGAATAGTACAGGAGGCGGTGTGTACTGGCTTAAATGTTGTTTACAAATGAGCAAGGATGGAAAACTGTTTATATCTTTTATACTAAACTGAAAGCAGCTGTAGGGCTTCCATGCGACAGAATTAGTCAGATTATAAAGATTTGAAGAAACACACTATTATACAAATATGACAATTATATGCACCTAATAATTAGACCCAGAGGAAAAAGCTTTTGAACGAGATTGAGTCAAATAATAATTACCAAGACTACATTCTAGCAAACTTTAAATTACTGAGCTTAACAACATACTTATTACAACAACAAAAGCATCTAAATTATATTTTCTTCGGAAAATTCAAATCTTAAAGCTTTTCATCTGTAAAATCTGTAAAATTCCCGATTCACAAGAATACCCTATAAACCTTCATCTAATCAATAATGTGGAAGATAATATTAATATATTGGTGTTTACTGGCCTGACACGTGTCAAATTTAATCATGCCTATATGCTCTACTATGCAGTTTTAAAGCTCTAGTCACTTTTCTAGAGAAACCACATCAAAAATAATCAGTTTTCAAAATTACAAACATGGATACATCATACTTGACCAGACAAAGATTTGAAGGCTACCGTTAATAGTCGGGTATTGCCTTCTTTGCATGCGTGGACAGCGTTCTACATCTTTGATGAAAGAGTGGTGGAAAGCGTCCTACACCTTCGATGAAAGAGTGGTGGACAGCGTTCTACACCTTTGATAAAAGAGTGGTGGACAGCGTTCTACACCTTCGATGAAAGAGTGGTGGACAGCGTTCTACACCTTTGATAAAAGATTGGTGGACAGCGTTCTACACCTTCGATGAAAGAGTGGTGGACAGCGTTCTACACCTTTGATGAAAGAGTGGTGGACAGCGTTCTACACCTTTGATGAAAGAGTGGTGGACAGCGTCCTACATCTTTGATGAAAGAGTGGTGGACAGCGTCCTACATCTTTGATGAAAGAGTGGCGGACAGTGTTCTACGCCTTTGATGAAAGAGTGGCGTACAGCGTTCTACACCTTTTTGATGAAAGAGTGGTGGACAGCGTCCTACATCTTTGATGAAAGAGTGGCGTACAGTGTTCTACACCTTTGATGAAAGAGTGGTGGACAGTGTCCTACACTTTTGATGAAAGAGTTGCGTACAGTGTTCTACACCTTTGATAAAAGAGTGGTGGACAGCGTCCTTCGTCTTTGATGAAAGAGTGGCGGATAGCGTCCTACACCTTTATTAAAGAGTGGCGGACAGCGTCCTATTCATTAGTTGAAAGAGTGGCATAAAGCGTCCTACACCTTTAATGAAAGTGTGGCGGACAGTGTCCTACTCCTTTGCTAAAATATTGTCCGAAGATTGTCCTACTAAATTGATGAAAAAGTGGCGGACAGCGTCCTCATTTCTTACAATAGATTTTCTTTTTCTGTCGAGTATTATTGTATTCTAATTGATAGAAAACGTCTAACTTCTGAGAAGTTTAAAAGTTTTATGGCTTCTGATCCGATACCATGGTTCAGAAAATAAGCCACAATATTTCTTATTCTTTAGCATAATTACTTAAAACGTAGAAAACTAAACCTGTTTAAATCTATTAAATTATAACATATAATGTATTATAATGTTCACAGCTTTACAAAAGATCTAAAATATTATTTTATTTATCACTAGCTTGGAAACCCAGCTAAGCCAGGACTCTAAATCTTCGCCATGAAGGTCAACTCGTAGGGATTCATAAGTTATACTTATACACACAAACAAACACAATGACACCCAGACGAACAAATAAAACGGAGAATACTACTTTACATATATTTAGAGGCTAGGCTTTTAGGGGGCTTTGCGCACATCTTCTATTTCAACTTTTTATTGTGGCTTTATCTGTGAGCATCTTCTCTTTGTACAATATAAAACAAAAACAAAAAAGTTTGAAGATTTCATATTATTTTTTCGTGCATGTTCAAAATTGAACAAAAATAAAAACTTTTAAACCAAATTTTTTGAAATTTTGATCATAAAAACCTTCCCTGGGGTCCCGTGAGGTCCCATACAAAATTTGGGCGGGATCGGTTCAGCCGTTTTGACGTTTTTCGGATACAAACATGTCAACAGACACCCAAACAAACAAAGTATATAGATAGATACATGAATATAGCTAAAAGGAACAGATATCAAATTCGTTAAATGTCGCATTTAAAAGATTCTCGACTGATCAATAAATCTACTTTTATGATATGTTATATGTTCATGTCCACAAATTGTCTTTTTCTGTTAATGTTTCAATAAATGACATGTCTATAAAAGAACATATATTAAGGAAATGTACATCCATGAATAAATATTAATCCTTTAAGCAAATCTGTAAAACAATATTTCATGGAAAAGACAATAAAACTCAGAAAAATACCTGCTACCTCACTTTATGTTAGGAATTGCTAATAATATTGAAAATATATATTGATGAAATGTTGATTGACGAAAACATTTCATGTTCTATACATTTTGCATTTTCAATTTTAAATATGCAGGGAGATACATTTCACGTCAAAACAGAGTAAAAGTAAATATACACGATAAATTAAAATCATTTAACTCTCTTCTTGAAAAACTTTTGAGAATTAATTTTTTTTTTTCTCTTGTGCTTAAAATCAACACTCGTACTAGTAATGATGCATATAGTTTTCCTTTCATCAGTCTAATTTACAGTGAATTTGCATTATTGCATTCTAAAATTTAATATTACAGTAAGATACATTTTCCACGTCGGACTTATATATGTATAAAGTTGTAATTTCTGTTTGTCTGTTCGTTTGTTTGATTGTTTGTCCGATCATAACTCATGAACCACTTGACCGATTTGCCTCAAATTTAATTGGTAAACGCGGAAGAACCACTGGAAAATTCTTAGCTAGGTTAAACAATTCTAAGTTGAGTGGGTTGACTTCTAACCACAATGTGTTTAAGTATAAAATATAGAGAAAAGCTGAATTTAAGCTGCATAACCCGATGTGAAAGGTACACCGTACATAGTGCATTACTGTTTGAATAAGAACAACACTTTTAAGGTTTTATTTAAAAGTTTTATCAGTTTTTCTTCCAGGCTATTGGAATTTATTAGGATTAAGTACCTGATGTATAATACTTAAAAATTTCAAGAAACTCGGGTTTCTGTTGGCTATTTTGATAAGAATATCGATCAAGACTTATGTATGCTCCTAATTTGTTTAAAATGGTTGATAATTTATCCTATATAAGCTAGAATTCAGTTAATTCCTGTGGCATTATTTCCATTAAATAATATTTTTTTCAAAATGTGGATTTATGTAGTTAAGAAAGAAAGATTTTTATTTCTTATAGAACTAGATCTTTTTATCTTCAACCCCCCCCCCACCCACCCCCCCAAACATTGATGACGTTGAAAAGTAAGAAGTTTGCATTGTTAGTTGGTCAAGTTCTTTAAAACTTTTACCCTCATTAATCCCTACCACACTGCGTATTTTTCATTAACCATTTATTAAATGAGTTATTAATGCCCCCCCCCCCTCACAGTGGGGTATTTTAGGGGGTCATGGGGTGGGGTGACTGGTTTTTGTCAAAATGCTCCTTGTAATATGCATTTATCTTTTGTTTCATGGTAAGAATGGACAAAATGAATATATTCTTATAACTTTTCATTTACAAACATTGTATGAACTGTAGCTTGCATTAATTTATAAAGATTTCAATTTATAATTACTTTTCCCGTTCATATATCTATCCTTGAATGGATCCTGTAATCCCACAATATATTTAGATGTCGTCCTTGTTACAGCGAGTATTACGGAAGAAAAACATATATTTCATAGCAAAAGCACAAGAGAGCACAGGGGTTTCGGGATAGCCTAAATATATAAATAGATTCTAACAGCTACATAGAAAAGATTTAGGGGCTCCAGCAGCAATCTAAATCCTCGATTTAGTCAGAGTAGTGTGTTGAAAAATCCTATTTTAAGAGTTTTCAATGAAATAGCGGGTTTTTGGTCGAAATTCATAACTTAAACATAACATTTAAGCAACTTGGAGACTTTTCTTAAAAAAAATTCTTTAGCGGCCAAGCTCTATTTGACATAAATAAGCGGTTTATGGAATAAATTTAGTTTGGCTGACCCCCTCCCTAATACCCCACTGTGTCTCCCCCCTCTGGCTCCTTGTAATAGTAAAATATGTATTTCAATGGCATCGCCACTGATGATTTTATCAGATAGTTATGGCTAAGGTGGATAAATTGATGTAACTAGATGGCGCCGAAATTAAAAAAAATTTAGTCTCAACTCAAGTCTCAAGGAGTCAATACCCTAGTCTCAACTCAAGTCTCAATGAGTCNATCTATCTATCTATCTATCTATCTATCTATCTATCTATCTATCTATCTATCTATCTATCTATCTATCTATCTATCTATCTATCTATCTATCTATCTATCTATCTATCTATCTATCTATCTATCTATCTATCTATCTATCTATCTATCTATCTATCTATCTATCTATCTATCTATCTATCTATCTATCTATCTATCTATCTATCTATCTATCTATCTATCTATCTATCTATCTATCTATCTATCTATCTATCTATCTATCTATCTATTCATCTATCTATCTTTATATCTATCTATCTATCTATCTATCTATCTATTATGTTGTCACGCTATCCTGAAAATGGTAAAACAATACCGAGTTTACTTCAGTAGACAATATTGTATATCAAGTGTTACACTATAAACTTAATTATATAACTGTATCTAAATGTCTATATTTAATTATCTATTGCTATACCTGAACCTATTTTTCCTAAATCTACATCTATGATAACATCGATATCTATATTTACATCTTTTTATACTTTTATATATCTTTATCTATATGTATATATTTATATATAAGCAAATTTATATATATGCTGTAAAATGTTCTGTAAATATTCTGTAGAAGAATAAAAGTTCTCTTTATATTTGGTTGTAAAAGCAAAATGTGAAGTTGAAAACAGAAATGTAAATAAAGATGTAAATATATATATATATAGTATTTACAACGGTTCCCTTTAATCCTTCGTGTAAGTAAAATGATTAAGAAAACCTTGTTTTCCTATGTGAAAGTTAATAACACTCTGCTGTGGGTTCTATACCAAAGTGACTTGTGGAATTATGCAGCAGAGGCCAAGATGAAACTTTTACTTATCCTTATTGTTGCTCAGAAAATGTTTAAAGGGAAAGATTGTGAATCGAGCATTCATTTCTTTATTTAGGTGCTCACTTGAAATTACGTCAACTAACTCTTTAAAGAATAAATTTTTTCAAATAAAACACAAATACTAATTTAATAATAATCTGATTTAATGAATTTGAGATAGGTCTAGAGACAGTTCAAAAGTATCTTGAATCAATGATTCAGGGATAGGTAGATTAGCGACCTAGCTGAAATTCATTAAATTAGGTCCCCTGATCTTGAAATCTAGGTCTTTTAGATTTTAACATTTTTTTTCAGAAAAAAGCCCGGAAATGAATGTTAGCATAGAGGAAGAAGATTTTCAGGTTAAATTATGCTTTAACTAGCTTTGGAACACAGGGTAGTCATAGTTAGTTTAGTTTGTCGTTAATTACGATTTTATGATTTTTTCCTATAAAAGTGTACAAAAACACACTCAACTTAGAATCTCCTGCAGATCAGGAAAACAAATAAACAAAAAGCTAGAGATACTCTTAATATATAAAGATATGTAGATATTAACAATATGCATACAGAGGCGTATTTATCCCCCGAAATATTCTTTAAATACTAAAAAGGGTTTTGGTGTTGAATGTTCTTAACTTCTAACAAAATATTCATAATTTCGATATATGCGATATACGAATATTTCGATATATTCGATATACGAATATTTCGATATATTCGATATACGAATATTTCGATATATTCGATAAAATGCCCCCATTTTTTTTTAAATTATCATTTAAAAAATTTTGCCCCCAATTAAACAATTTGCCCCCATTTCTTTCAAATTTCTCAATCCCAAATGGGATTGAAAAAGGAATTATATTGACCCCTGTATATTCGATATACAAATATTTCGATATATTTGATATACTAATATTTCGATATACTCGATATACGAATATTTCGATATATTTGATATACTAATATTTCGATATACTTGATATACGAATATTTCGATATATTCGATATACGAATATTTCGATATATTCGATTTACTAATATTTTGATATATTCAATATTCGAAGAATTGGAAATGTTCGATATACGAATAAAACTTTTCCTTCCAATGGTAATCCAAAGGTTCCATGCTCTAGCGAAAAAACTATGTAAATTTTTCCGTTACTTAATAAATATATTTGAAGTATGCATATCTAGAGCTACAAAAAAGTATAACTGCAAGTTAAAGAGAATAAAGTCGTTGTGACAACTTAAAGTCGACCCAGTCTTGAAACATGATGTTGGATCTTGAAAACCCTGTATATATATAATTATATAAATATATGGATATATATATTGTTTGCAGTCTGAGAAGAGGAAGGAAGAGAAGAGAAGAGAAGGAAGAAGAGTTGTGAGGAAGGTGAAGAGAAGAGTAAAAAAAGAGAAACCAGAAGATAAACTGATAAGAAGGAAAGTATATTTTCTTAAAAATAAGTTAACTTCATTCAAATCCTATGATTTTGACGGATTTGCAGAAATCTAATTTTCTTTTAAATAAATTCAACGATACCATTTTTTATACTTCTGCTGCATGCATTCATTTTTAAGTGTCTGCACCCTACATAAAATAGAATATATGACTAATGTCGTCTTCGCCATATCTACGGTCTGCACCCTAGATAAAATAGAATATATATTAGAGGGGAATTTAGAGAATCTCTCGGTATGAATGTTTTCAGTCCCTTTCAGCCTGAAAGGGAGTTCAAAGTGTACAAATCATGTAAATGTTCACAAATTATTTGCAGTAGAGTACATTAATACAGTATGTTCCCTAGACCATTCATTTCAATTTCGAATTTTTTAAAGCTGTTAAATAAACTTTATAATGAATTAGGTGAATAAATAACATAATTTCATTTATAGTTATAACGGAAAATAATCGTTTGTAAAGTGAAAGGCATAGAGTCTATAAGAAATAATCATTGGTCAATTATGAAACCAGCCTCTTTTTTTAACATTAATTTTAGATTTTCTATAAAATAATATTCCAGGGCCCAAAAGGTTATATAGCATACATATGTAAAGTACACCTGCAGTATGGAAACAGTACAAGAAATGGCCGTTTTACACTTTTTTCTAGTAAATTCCCCTCTGATATATAGTCTATTCTCTTTGACTTTTAGTGTTCCTACTCAGTTGCATTATTTTTGTGTACATTTGTATTTATGGTAAAAACTGAGAAAAAAATTATAGAAAAGGACATATTTTCTTTTTATCCTTCACTAAAAAAAGGTTCAAAACGATATAAAAGAGTGTTCCAATGTTCAACTTTATCTAAAGTATTCTAAAGATTAACGAATTTTTTAATAATGTTTGCAAAGAAACTTCACTAAAGAAACAATTTTATAATAGCATGACACAAAAATCATAAAATAATGATGGCGTCGTTTATTTTTAGTTACTATTACATATAACGAAGCTGACAATTTCTAAATCGACGGAACTAATTTTAAATCGGTTTAAATCAGTTAAACTTGTTTTCATAATCCGTCCATTTAAAAACTCCAGCTCTGAATATATTTTAAAAGTTAAAAATATAAAATGATTTTAAATTCTTTCAAAACAGAAGATTTTCCACAAGTGCAGCATGCTCACGGAGGTAAAAAAATGCATTTTAGATTAAATAACAATAAATAGTTAATTACACAGTATTTATTAAAGGTAATGTTCAGACAACAGACTAGATACTAACACACACAGACTGCTCATAAGCTTTAACGGGATGGACCGGCTAAGCAGGCCTATTGTTGTCCCGGTACGCCATGCTACATTTCCGCGAAAGGGTTAACACTGCCATCTAACGGCCACTTGTTGCATATGCTACACATTAATTTTTATAGAAATACTCCAACGTTTAACATTAAGCATGTAATTTATAAATTTAGTTTTTTTTGGAAGGTTTTGTACTTCGAATCCTTAAATATTCCTGAATACAGATGTCTTTTCATGTTGCCTCATTGGTTGTGTACTCCAGTTGTACACCATGGCCGGACCTGCTGTGGAAAATATCTGTATCTGGTTCAGACGTAATTATAAGTAATCTCAGATTATAGAGTGGATTTTTTTCCGATTCAAGTAACGGTAACCCTTTAAACTCATCGTTAACGAATAAAATATTTTTTTTGCTACAAACTCTGATTTTCTAATCCCTTTATCTTAGCAACCCAAAGTTGTAGATGTAGACCTTAGATATTTCAAACTCTATGAACTATATTAGATCAAATTATCTTAGTTTAACATTTCAATGGTTTACACCATTAGGTTGCAAAGATATATGGATTACGGATTAGAAAATTTGAGTTTGTAGCTACCACTCAATTCCTTTCCACAGCATAATTTCATATTTTGTTCGTAAGATACGTTTAGTTTCTATTGTTTTAGAATAAATTTGCTTCCATCAATAAAGCTTTAATTTTGATTCTTATAAATTTTTCAATGTCTGCCTTCAGTTTGAATTTATAGCAAAATATAATTCCAATTGTTCCTCGGAATTTTTTCTGAAAAAAAACAGGTGAAAACAGTTTCAGATTCTAATTTTAGAAAACACGAAACCATCTTGGAAAATTTCTATTTCTACACAACACAGTTATATAAGAAAAAATATTTGCCTATAAGTGACCTTTTTTACAGGACCATCAATTTCTACTGTAACATATTCGATTCACAACGGTACACTTTCAACCATTATTGTATGATCAATGGTTTTCTAGCTGAAAATTGATTATTCTTTAAGGCGGTTTCCGCATAAAAGAGACTTTGCGGATTTTACTTGATAGGACACGGAATCTTACTGTCAGAATTAGTTACATTTTTAGATAGAGAAGCAACAATGTTCTCTTAATATTCAAATAAAAGATTAAATGGTACCGTTTTAATCGGACACTTAAAATTGTGATTACAGTCCCTTTAATCACATCGTATTATCACAATTTTTGCCGTAGATGAGGGGAACCAAAGTACTAATTCAAGGAAAGTTAATTGTAGTTGTGTATACTCTGCGTACATATTGAAACCAGTTCTCTCTGGGCGAAATTTGTAAACAATAATAGTTGCATCAGTGTTCGTTTAGTATGCGTGGAGGTTTAAAGCATTGAATTTTTCATTGATTTTTTATCTGGTAGATGGATCCCATGTCTTGCTTCGACATCCGTCTTGTGTTTACATTACCGCCCAGATACAGTACACTGCAGTACAAAAGATGCGTACGCCTGTGCAGAACAAACTTTCCTTGCATTATAACCTTGAGGGTATAAGCTATAGACAATTTGGTTTGATTTATTTTTAATATTAAACCTAATGTTTTTAATAGTTTAAGATAATTGACAAACAAACATACTGCCTTTATGAACATTTCAAAAGTAAGGTATCTGCCTCAAACTCAAATTTGATTATCCCTATATATATACAACCTGAAGCAAACTTTTGATATTTCAAACTTAGATTATTTGATTTTACCGAATTTATAGTTTATAATATATAAGGTCTCCTACATTTGGCTGACAAGATAAAGGCATTAGTTTTTGACAAAACTGAATTACAAGATTTAATGGTTTTAACCAGAATTAACTTTCTGTCTGATAAACTTGTTGTTTCACTTTTTATTAATAGCAATTTTCCTTTGTGTGTTACTTTTAAATGTTATTTGCAATGTTTTTATTGCAGTTACATTACATGCGAATTGAATCTTTTTAGATAAAATAGCGCAAGGAAAGCCATTAACACATTTTCAGGTCAATATTGCATTTATTTTATAAAGCTCCGATGGACAGGGTTACACGCAGAGGATGGACAGGATGGACAGGATGGACAGGGTTGACAGGATGGACAGGATTGACAAGATGGACAGGGTTACCCGCAAAGGATGAGACTTTAAAACCTAAACCTCTTTGGATAAACAATATTAAGGTTAAGTTTGGGATTTTATTTAGTATTTTATTTTCATTTTACAGATGTGGCAAAGTAAGAGACAAGTTTACAAGTTCAGGAAACTGTGATCGAATTTCAGAAAGAAAAAGACTGATGGTATTCCATACAGTCGGCACTAAACTACATCATTTGTTGATAACATTGTAAACAAATGGTCCTTGTTTATCACACGTATAAGTGCATACATATGTCTCACTTGTGCGTCCGGGATAAGTGCGTACATTTTTTTACACTTGTGCGTCCGGGATAAGTGCGTCATCTTTTACAAAAGAAAAACAAAAAAATATATATAAAATATATAAAATATAATATAATATAAAATCTGCATTTCTAAATCTAAACACATTCCTAATCAAAAATTTAAATATTTACATTTACGTTTACATAAAGTAAATATTTACGTTTACATTTACAACTTATATTAAGTAAAAATGATACACAGGAACATTTGTATATCCTTTACACAGAAATTTACAATTTACATGTAAATTTACAAATTGTAAAGGTATAAAATACACACAGGTCTCATATCAGTCCTCTAATGTAAAATTATTAACAAAAATTGCCGTGGATAAAAATTTGCATGGGGTGCTTATGCATGGATTTGGAGTTGAGGTTTTCTTGGATAGAATAGGAAAGTTACAATTCAACTCAAAAAATGCTCAAAATACCATGTTAAAAGAGACAATAGAAGAAGAACGAGTAATCACTCATTTAAGGAACAAAAAGAATATTTAAGAACCATTAGTTAAATTATGGATCCTCTAAATGTTATATCTTGAATAGCTTAAATTGTCAAGTTAGCAGGGGAAAACTATATTTTATAACTAAACTAGCTGCTAACTGGATTTGATAATTAAATTGTCAAGTTAGCAGGGGAAAACTATATTTTATAACTAAACTAGCTGCCAACTGGATTTGATAATTAAATTGTCAAGTTAGCAGGGGAAAACTATATTTTAGAACTAAACTAGCTGCTAACTGGATTTGATAATTAAATTGTCAAGTTAGCAGGGGAAAACTATATTTTATAACTGAACTTGCTGCTAACTGGATTTGATAATTAAATTGCTTTGCTGCATTTTATTCATAAATAATTCATTATTTTGCAGATAAAGTTTTTAACAATTCTGCGCAAATTTTCATAAATGATTTGCAAAAGAAAGAAGTCATTCAATCCTGAAATAGTCTGCAATATATTTTAATTGCACTATTATTGTCAATTAAAACTGAATTTTTGATCATTCTTCACTATAATTTCAAGGTTTTTTTGTTTTGATACAAACATATGATAGATTTTATATAAATAAATATTATGTTAAGATCCTAATTTATCGTTCTAATCTTCCAATTCCACAGTATTTCATGTAACACTTTATACTCCCTGCTGGCCACTTCAAAACGTTATACTCCCTGCTGTCCACTTCAAAACTTTATACTCCCTGCTGGCCACTTCAAAACTTTATACTCCCTGCTGGCCACTTCAAACCGTTATACTCCCTGCTGGCCACTTTATAACTCCAGCTGGCTAGAAAGTAATTAAGCAAGGAAATGACTCCAATATAAGTTAACATTTACTTCAGTGACCCTCCATGCAAAGATGACAATTACCGATTCACAAGGGTATCCTTAAAAACTTTCCCTGATCAAGCATGAATTGCATATTTGTGTATATAAATTTGAAATGATCAGATTTAAACATTTTTCAAACTAGAAAAGCGAAAGTTATTTATCAGATAATTGTTTCAAGAGTACCATTGTGAATTGGGCACTGCAGAATGCAACAACTGTTTTAAACACAAAAATTAAGGAAGATCAAACACTAAGCTATCCTGAAAAATTCGAATAGCAATCCTTTCTGTAAAACCCTGTGTCCATTGTTGCATGTTTTATTTAGTCGTTTGAAGGGAAATAATGCTACAAAGTTTAGTAATTTGATATATCTGCTGTCTTGAAATATACAAACAAACGTTATATATATTTGTTGACCTTTAAAAAAGTCAAAAATATTCTAATAAAGAAATCAGAAAAAAAACCAAATATTCTATAACATTTATTTAAGAAAAATAATATTGTTTTGAAATATTTGACCAAGACACAAAGATTGTAAATTGGTTGGTTTAGAAATTAATAAAGGAAAAAGACAGACGTCAGTAGCAACTTCATGTTGGTAATGTATAACTTCATATTGGTGGTGCAGATCAACTAGAACTGGAACAACAGGTTTCTGCTCTCTCCAGGTTCGCTTAGTAAACTCATTAGAGTTGAGATTATCCTCTTGTGGAGGAGAGTTAGAACCCTTGGAACAGGGTGAGTATCCTCTTGTAGAGGAGAGTTAGAACCCTTGGAACAGGGTGAGTATCCTCTTGTAGAGGAGAGTTAGAACCCTTGGAACAGGGTGAGTATCCTCTTGTAGAGGAGAGTTAGAACCCTTGGAACAGGGTGAGTATCCTCTTGTAGAGGAGAAGTAGAACCCTTGGAACAGGGTGAGAGATCGCGGTTTTATCAGTTTCGAATATGAGGGAATGCATCTCAATGTACGCCTGATAATTTTGGAACTCTTGGAACAATGTTGAGCTGGATGTAAGCATCGTCTGTTGGTAGCTATAGGTATCTGCATCATCACTATGAAGGAGCCAGGATTGCTCCCTGAGACGGAGTTGTTATCATCTCCAGTGTTCTTCGCTGACTGCTGGGTGAAGCGGGAGCTAGGGTGAGCGGGGATTTGACATGTGTGGTGTGTTGTATCGCGGAAAAGGATCCTGAGTACACACACATCCAGAGAATTAACATCGGCATTTGAGTCGGTGAAATCATCTTCCTTATATTTCGAATTCATTTTAACAATATTATAGTTATTACACAATAATAGTGATTGCTTAGGACAGAAGAATTTAATTAATATACTATGGAATTATCAAACCATTAATTAAACCTCAACATGACTGACCTACCTCAACATGTTTCACCTACCTCAACATGTTTGACATTCCCTTACATGACTGACCTACCTCAATATGACTGTCCTACCTCAACAAATTTGACGTACCCCAGCATGACTGACCTAACTCCTCATTTTTCACCTACCTCAACATGTTTGACATACCCCAACATGACTGACCTACCTCAATATGACTGTCCTACCTCAACAAGATTGACGTACCCCAGCATGACTGACCTACCTCCTCATGTTTCACCTACCTCAACATGTTTGACATACCCCAACATGACTGACCTACCTCAATATGACTGTCCTACCTCAACAAGTTTGACATACCCCAACATGACTGACCTACCTCAATATGACTGACCTACCTCAACAAGTTTGATGTACCCCTACATGACTGACCTACCTCAATATGACTGACCTACCTCAACATGAATGACCTACCTCAACATGATTGACCTACCTCAACATGATTGACCTACCTCAACATGATTGACCTACCTCAACATGTTGACCTACCTCATCATGTTTCACCTACCTCTTCATAATTGACCTACCTCATTATGACTGACCTACCTCAACAAGACTGACCTACCTCATCATGTTTCACCTACCTCAACATATTTGACTTACCTCAATATTCTTGACCTACCTTAACATGACTGACTTACCTCAATATTCTTGACCTGTATCAACTTGTTGCTTAAACTAAAATTAGCTCTATGTATTTACTAAAATATTAAGGCTATGGGAATGCTGAGAAAAGCTCTTGTATCCTCGTTTATAAGTTCCTCGTCTAATGGAACAGGGGTGGTAATGAAGACTACAGCAAGCAGGTCATTTTCCTTTTTAAAAAAAATGCTTTACACATTCTAAATAGACTAAAAACATTCTGTTATCACGAGAATTTTACTCAATACTTTAATTTTCCTTCTCCGAATCCGATTGGTTAAAGTTTGTAAATAGATCAACATCTTGATATCCAATGTGAAAACTTGATGGACAATTGCTAAATCCCTCAACTTAAGTTTTTAGAATACTGATAATTACTTGTTTCCTTGATTAATAACATTAAAGCTTTGACCTTCGGAATCTTAAAATAAGCCCTGTTTTAATCAATGATAGATAAGATGCGGGATCCCTTGTTACTTCTGATATTTAACCAAATGATTTAAATAAGTTAGTTGCCACCATCCTTACATTAGAAAATGGCCATCTCTGAAGATAAAATTTTCAACTTATTAATCACTATTTCAGGAGATTTAGTGAGATTCGGCCAGAAGATATTCAAGCGGTAATCATCTTTAATGCAAAAATAAAGAATTTGTTCAGTCTTTTTTTATTTTCAATTTGTATGGGGCAGGGCTTTTGGGCTAAATCTGTGTAATCTTTAAATGCTTTTGGTACAGTTTAAATAAAAGAATCTTTATGTGGTTTTGACTTCTGCTTGATATAATTTTTCGTATTAGACCCTAAAATGAACACTAAAAATTAACCAAAGTGAAAGTCGATAATAAAATCTATAACCTATAACCAACATTTATTAAACATTTAATGGAGAGTAACTTGAAATCATTCCAAATGTCCCCGTAATGGAGGGTAACTTGAAATCATGCTTAATGTCCCTTTAATGGAGAGTAACTTGAAATCACGCCTAATGTCCCTTTAATGGAGAGTAACTTGAAAATCACGCCTAATGTCCCTTTAATGGAGAGTAACTTGAAATCACACTTAAAATCCCTTTAATAGAGAGTAACTTGAAACCACGCCTAATGTCCCTTTAATGGAGAGTAACTTGAAATCACGCCTAATGTCCCTTTAATGGAGAGTAACTTGAAATCACGCCTAATGTCCCTTTAATGGAGGGAAACTTGAAATCACGCCTAATGTCCCTTTAATGGAGGGTAACTTGAAATCACGCGTAATGTCCCTGTAATAGAGGGTAACTTGAAATCACGCCTAATGTCCCTTTAATGGAGGGTAACTTGAAATCACGCCTAATGTCCCTTTAATGGAGAGTAACTTGAAATCATTCCAAATGTCCCCGTAATGGAGGGTAACTTGAAATCACGCCTAATGTCCCTTTAATAGAGGGTAACTTGAAATCACGCCTATTGTCCCTTTAATGGAGGGTAACTTGGAATCACGCCTAATGTCCCTTTAATGGAGGGAAACTTGAAATCACGCCTAATGTCCCTTTAATGGAGGGTAACTTGAAATCACGCCTAATGTCCCTTTAATAGATAGTAACTTGAAATCACGCCTAAAATCCCTTTGATAGAGAGTAACTTGAAATCACGCCTAAAATCCTATTAATAGAGAGTAACTTGAAATCACGCCTAATGTCCCTTTAATAGAGAGTAACTTGAAATCACGCCTAAAATCCCTTTAATAGAGAGTAGCTGGAAATCACGTTTAATGTCCCTTTAATGAAGGGTAACTTGAAATCACGCCTAAAATCCCTTTAATAGAGAGTAACTTGAAATCACGCCTAATGTCCCTTTAATAGAGGGTACCTTGAAATCACGCCTAAAATCCCATTAATGGAGGGTAACTTGAAATCACACCTAATGTCCCTTTAATGGAGAGTAACTTGAAATCACGCCTAATGTCCCTTTAATAGAGAGTAACTTGAAATCACGCCTAAAATCCCTTTAATAGAGAGTAACTTGAAATCAAGCCTAAAGTTCCTTTAATAGAGGGTAACTTGAAATCACGCCTAATGTCCCTTTAATGGAGGGTAACTTGAATTCACACCTAAAATCCCTTTAAAGATGAAATATATGTCTTGGTTTAAGGTTGGGGAAAAGGTTCAGTGTATAGTACTCAAAGAAGAAGAAGAAGAAGAAGAAGAAGAACAAGAAGAGAAGGAAGATGAGGAAGAAGAAAATCTGGAAGAACCTAGAAAGTTAAAGGTAAAGTTTTAATACCAGCAAAAATTGCAGAAATCCATTTTTTAAATGTGCGCGCGCGCATGAGACGGGTTAAGGTTAAAGTGAAAAAAATATTCCTTAGATTTTAATACTTTTGAGTTTCCATACCTTTAGATAAAACCCGGACATTTTGCACCGAAAGAATTTCGAAGTTAACTTTGGCTTAATAATTTTGAAGAAAATGTTCATAATGTTGAAATGCTCCTGGAAGAGATATTACGAACTAAATGTGAGGGATCCGAAAACTGTCTAACAGCGCAGTGATCTAAAGGTTGCAAGCTCTCAAAAAAAATAATGAGAGTTTTGTCAACACTTAAGCAAAAAACAAGTACTTTTTAGTTCTATCATTATTATTATTATTATTATTATTATTATTATTATTATTATTATTATTATTATTATTATTATTATTATTATTATTATTATTATTATTATTATTATTATTATTATTATTATTATTATTATTATTATTATTATTATTATTATTATTATTATTATTATTATTATTATTATTATTATTATTATTATTATTATTATTATTATTATTATTATTATTATTATTATTATTATTATTATTATTATTATTATTATTATTATTATTATTATTATTATTATTATTATTATTATTATTATTATTATTATTATTATTATTATTATTATTATTATTATTATTATTATTATTANATTTCTATACGTTGGATTTCTATATGTTGGATTTCTATATGGTTTGACGCAGTCCAAATCTATGTGCGTGTATTATAGGAAGATGAAAAGAGTGTTGTAAGACTGGTAAATAAAGTTGCAGGGAAGAAAAGTAATTGGAAAATTGTAGAAAGACAGTTTGTTCAGGTACAACAGATTAGATCAACATTTTGGAAACTTTAAAGAATTAAAACCAATAAAAAGAGTAATGGTCAATCATGAACTCTGGATCTCGATATCAAATGTGGGCACCTTAAAATTTGAAGATGCATGCTTGAGAGATTCACAAACTAAAAGTTCTGACCTCCATGAAATAATCTGATAAATGTTATTTATCTGTTTAAGGGAAATAATCTGATAAATGTTATCGTTAGATTTATAAGATTTAAATTTAATATTATCTTTCCTTTTCTATAATTTGATTCCAGGGCACAACACTTTTCACAGATCTTGCTGGTGGTGGTAGTACCAGTGATGAGGTATCAACACATTTTTAGGAAATAGTAAACTGCTCAGTTTCCAAACTTGAAATTATTTCTTAAATAAAAAAAATTATTTTGCGAATTTTCTTCAATCTTCATGACCAATTGTATTAAAAATTGTTTTTGCATTTGTCATTTACTGCAACATTTTTCAGTTAAAACATAATTTGCGTTCTTTGAGTAAAATAAAGCTAATCCGATTTTTTTGAGTCCAGACTTTTTTATTGAGGAGGAGGAGGATGAAAATGAGGAGAATAATAACATCGAAACGGATGAAAGTAAAACAGAAGAAGAGGAAGAAGAAGAGGAAAGTGAAGAAAATGGCAAAGATAAGATGTGAAAATAAGACGAGGAGTAAAAATTTGTTGTGTAAATTTCATTCATTATAATAAAATACTTTGAAGACTATTTATCGAAATCAGAATTGATCTTTTTTCTAAAAATGCAATATATTTTTTGGTTTGTTAAATTTCAAATGACCCCAGAAAAGCTTTAAGACTACTGAATGGGCATTGCGTTTAAAGGTCAGTTTTGAGGTCCGTTTTAAGGTCAGTTTTGAGGTCAGTTTTAAGGTCAGTTTTGAGGTCATTTTTGAGGTCAGTTTTGAGGTCAGTTTTTTGGTAAGTTTGAGGCCAGTTTCGAGTTCAGTTTTGAGGTCAGTTTTGAGGTCAGTTTTGAAGTCAGTTTTTAGGTCCGTTTTGAGGTTAGTTTTGAGGTCAGTTTTGAGGACAGTTTTAAGGTCAGCTTTGAGGTTAGTTTTGAGGTCAGTTTTGAGGACAGTTTTAAGGTCAGTTTTGAGGTTAGTTTTGAGGTCAGTTTTGAGGACAGTTTTAAGGTCAGTTTTGAGGTAAGTTTTGAGGTCAGTTTTGAGTTCAGTTTTGAGGTCCGATTTGAGGTAAGTTTTGAGGTAAGGTTTGAGGTCATTTTTTAGGTCGGTTTTGAGTTCAGTTTTGAGGTTAGTTTTGAGGTCAGTTTTGAGGACAGTTTTAAGGTCAGTTTTGAGGTTAGTTTTGAGGTCAGTTTTGAGGATAGTTTTAAGGTCAGTTTTGAGGTTAGTTTTGAGGTCAGTTTTAAGGACAGTTTTAAGGTCAGTTTTGAGGTAAGTTTTGAGGTCAGTTTTGAGTTCAGTTTTGAGGTCCGATTTGAGGTAAGTTTTGAGGTAAGGTTTGTGGTCATTTTTGAGATCGGTTTTGAGTTCAGTTTTGAGGTTAGTTTTGAGGTCAGTTTTGAGGTAAGTTTTTAGGTAAGTTTTGAGGTCAGTTTTGAGTTCAGTTTTGAGGTCAGATTTGAGGTAAGTTCTGAGGTAAGTTTTGAGGTCATTTTTGAAGTCGGTTTTGAGTTCAGTTTTGAGGTCAGTTTTGAGGTCAGTTTTGAGGTAAGTTTTGAGGTCAGTTTTGAGGTCAGTTTTAAAACAGTTATTTAACTTTAATAAGGCTCCTCCATACAGGAATATGCAAGATGTACAAATTACGATGAATTTTTCTAATTTAAAATTCCATGCGTGACAAGTACGATTTTACTACAAAATGTTTACAGATCTTATACAGTGAAACCCTTAATAACGAATACATCGGAAGAATTTATCGAATGTCGTCTTGACAATTTTTCAATGAGTTTTATATACTATATTACGTAAATTTTAGTATTTGCCAAAATAAAAAAATAGCCATGAAATGAATATGCGGGAACAGTTTTAAAGAGTTCCATATAATCATTTAATTAAAAAACTAAATATGTGCAACATTCCATTATCAGAAAGTGAAGTTAATACGACATTTGATGAATTCTTTCGATGTATTCGTTATTAAGGGTTTCACTGTACCAAAGACATTAACCAAAACGGTTATTAGAAAAATTATTAAATGCTTTTTTTAGACACAGATACTTATGACTTATGTATTTTGACAATAAACTTTATCTATCTATCTATCTATCTATCTATCATATCTAAGTCTTTCTGTATAGTCCCTCTGAATTCTGATTTTATCTTGATATTCTTCTATCATGCAATTTAGATTAGGTCGTCGACGTCGGAATTTTCTGTCATTTTTTGTAATGCATTTAAGTAAAATGTTATTTATATATGTTTTTTTTGAGAGAGAGGACGAATAAAGTGTGACTGATTTTCTTCAAATTGCTGGAGAAAATGGTAAGAATTTCTATTATAAATGATACGCGCGAAGCGCTGAAGAATTTTTTCTTTCTTTCACTTAATGTTGATATTTATTCGCTATCTTTTCTTTCCATTCTGCAGGGGGGGGGGGGCTTTTTAGTTGCTAAGGGATCGGGCGGGTAAAAAATTCCTTTTGGAACCATAGTTTTCAATGATTGCAGGGGGCGCGGTGAGCGGGGTTGATCCCAATAGCCCCAAATCCGAAGTTTATTCGCTTTTATACACTGCATCCCCTAGTCTTTAGGGACCAATTTTTCAAGAATTTTAAAATCGAAATTAAATCGAATTTCTTAGTTTTTGCGTAGAGACTATTCTTTGTATTGATGTTTCCAAAAACTGCGTAGAACTCAACTTCGACAAATATTATTTGCCGCGCAGAATTTTAGATCGTGTTTTGATTTTGAAAAATAACAGCTCAAAATTTTAAGTCTGTGCATTAATAATATGTAATATACAGGATGTCCCACATCATATTAGACCGAGAACGGGTCTAAAGGGTGTGTCCTAGTAAACGATTTTTGGACCCCCCCGTGCCCCCCTCCCCCCCCTCCTATCAATTTTTTACATGACCATTTATTTTTCAGCAAATTTATTATTATTTATTTTTTTGTTATTTAAGGTTAGGTTAGGTTAAGATACTTTCTGGGCCGAGCGCTGCGGCTAGGATAGGCTAGTTGGCCGAGCGCTGCGGCCACGGGTTAGGTTAGATAAGACATTTTCTGGGCCGAGCGCTGCGGCTAGGACAGGCTAGGGGGCCGAGCGCTGCGGCAACGGGTTAGGTTAAGTTGAGACACTTCCTGTCAGACCCATGTACAAAATTGATAGGAGGGGGCACGGGGGGGGGGTCCAAAAATCGTTCTCTAGGAATGTACCGGTCTAAATTACGATTTTCGGGACGAATCAGAAAACTTAATTAGAATGAATCATTGAGAAAAATAACATAAGGCTTGTAAAAGAATTTTCTTGCGAAAAATGATAAGTTTTTCGAGTATTAAAGGTTTATTTTGGCGTTAAAGATTGGAGATAATCTAATATGATATAGGACACTCTGTAGCTAGACTTAATTGTCATGCATATTTATGTATGTCTTAGATTGAAAAGAAAGAAATGTTAGTCCTTCGCATATTAGAATCTATGTAAGTTATTTTTTTCTGTAGAAATTGTTTAATCGTAAGATCGGATCATCATCTCGATTTAGGCTTTGCGGAATTTGCGTTAAACTGAAGCTGCATTTTTGCTTAAAGCTACGTCGTAGAATAGATGCCCGTCTGATGGCATAGAGAAACAAATAAACGTAATTATTATTCATCAATGACGTCCCAGCTAAAATTATTATGAATTACGATGTTCTTTATGGAAAATTTATATGACATGACCGAAATATTGAAGCAGTAAAAAGTGGTAATTTTCTATTTTAGGATTTGTGAATCCCCGACCCTCTTCCACCCCCCCCCCCCCCTTCTATCAGTTTTGAACACAGCAGTTTAGGGCTATTTTAAACTATGGTCTGAAAACCCCATGGATACCATAAAATTCGCTGATCTCGGGGGGTCGTGGGGGTGGGCGAGTTGTAATAGCCTCCGCCCCCCTCTTGTATACGCTACTGATTTGAAAATGGTATATTTTAAGCTCTGTTCCGTCACCGTTATTTTACCCGTTTCTATAATGTTTATATTTTCTCGCATGGAAGTTTATTAAAATTTAAAATTTTGTTTCAGATAAACCACTATTGAGTTTATACGGTGAAACATTAACATCTACATGAGGGTAAGCTTTACATTTTTCTCCATTATTAGTGTCATTTTCTTAAGTATTTTACAGAGTGTCTCACGAAACATGACAATTTAGCAAGACAACTTGAAAGTCTTCTTTGCTTTTGAATTTATTTGTAACATTCAGTCGTCAACCTACTTTCTCAGGTATGATTTTTGAAACATTAACCATAACCATTTTTAAAATGCGGTCTGCCTTTTTTGTGCTGTTAATTATTACCGTAATTTTAAGACCTGTAATTATCAATTTTATTTTATTTAGTTTCAAAATTTTGTGAAATAAAACAAAAAATGCCGAAATCTGAAGGAAATTCTTCATATCTCTGTGGTAAAACTGAAAGCACAAAAAAGGCAGACCACAGTTCCAACACGAGGGGTCCGGTACTTTATGCAAATTATTTACTCTAGATTACAAATTTATGCCAAAAATTATTTTATAGATCAATGACGACATTAAATTCGTCTTGCTACTCTCATGTTTCTTGGGACACCCTGTAGTTTCCTTTCACATATTTTCTTTCTTTGAATTTGATAATTTGTTTTTTGATGTATTACAAGCTCGGGAACCCAGCTTTCCGTTTGTAACAAAAGTTAACCAACACAACGTAGAATTTTAAATACAAAGAACAACATTCCCCTGGTTCTACAAAGTTCCCAAATCAAAATTTGAGAAAAATCAATCCGGGGGATGATGAGTTATGATCGGACCTCCCAACCAACAAAAAGAGATTACAGTTTTAACTATTACTAGCTTGGGAACCCAGCACTGCCAAAGTTAATAGACGTTACAGTTACACCTGCCGTTTACCCGCACTTAAACGATTTTACCCACTCAACTTAGAATCTATAAACCAAGCACAGAACATTCCCGTGGTTCTACAAAGTTTTCCATTCAAAATTTGAAAAAAATCAATCCGAAGGTTCATGAGTTATGATCGGACATCCAAACGAACTAACAGATATATATTATACAATTATATATATATGGATGGTATTGATTTGCTCAACAAGTCGTAAGATTTTTTTTACACAGTCATAAACCAGTACAAAGTGTCAAAACCAGTATAAAAAAATGTCAGTTGTCTTTATTTTGTCATATAAAGATGTCGCTAGAGGTTAAGTAACCTAAAGTATAAAGTTGTACCCTCAATATTTCAAAAGGTATGTCAGTTGAGTCAAGTTATGTCCTTTATTAAGTACACAATCCTAGGCACACATTTCAAATTGAATGACAACGTTTATACCCAGTTTAAACTGCATCGATCTTCATTTGTAATCTTAAGATATAAATTGTTTAGGCAAGATTACCCTGCAATGGAGAATAAATGTCGATCCTGTCCTAAATGTAAATCTAAGATTGAGGTGAAAGGGAAAGAAAACTGCACCACCTGTGCAAATCCGCCAGATTCCATGAAGAGCTCTGACAGCAACTATCCAGCTTCATTGGAGGCAGAGTCTTCAGTTCCAGTTTCAACATGCTCGTCAGAAGATTCAGTACTAGTTTATGATCCAGGTCAGAATACAGATCATGGACATGATACAGAACACAGGCATGATCAGGATCATGATACAGATCAAGGACATGATACCGAGCACAGACATGAGCAAGATCATGAACAGGATACAGATCATGGTATAGCTACTGATCCAGGACAAGATATTAGTCCCGATCATGGTCAAGAACGTAAAAATTCCAGTCTGAAAACTGATCAAGGACAAGTTAAGGATTTTGGCAAGGACACTGATTTAGGACAATCAAATGATATGATTCCGGACACAGATTTTGCAAATGAGCTATCTAAATCTGATCAATTAAGAAAAGAAGTTTCAGCAGTTTCAGTCTCAGAGGCTTCTTTGTCAAAAGCAAGCATCTTGCACTCTGTCACAACTACATGTGTGACGTCAGATGATCAAACCTGTGATGATAAAACTTCTGAATCAGTTACACCTTCAGAAGAGCCTTCTTTATCAGAAGTTGTGCCATTAGACTCACAAGAGTCAGGAATAGCAGAACAATTGATGATAGAAGCTCCAATCAGAGGAAACAAATCTTCAGAAACTCCTGAAGAACCTTTAATTTCAGATCCTGTCCCGGAAACTTCAACGTCAGAAACTCCTTTCTTAAAACCTTCACTACAAAGTCCATCATCCACGCAAGCTTTGCATTCTACAGAACCTGAATGTCTTTCAACAGAGGTCCAGCCTTCAGATTCCCATGAACTGAACTTGAAATCAGACTTGACAAATGGGCACCATGAATATGTTGTTCAATTGGCGAATGTTTCTTCAGTACCTGATATTAACAGTAGTTTTGCTACCTCAGGGAAAGATGTTCTGGAAATTGATAGTTCTGCAGATAAAGACAAAGTACCTGAGTCTATTTCTTCTGATAGCAATGCTACTTTAAATGGTATAGAACCGGCGTTGACATCTACTTTATCTAAAGTAGCATCAATTCCTATCTCACATAAAACTGAGGTTGCTTCAACAGAACCTAATCCTTCTTCTGTAGAGTCTTGTGTTGTATCTTCTTCTAATTCTTCTGCTCTAGAAGAACCTGTAGTTTCCTCTTTACAATCTACCCCAACTCTATCAGGTATTTAATGTTAACAGAGTTTATTTTTCCAGAGATTACTATTTTCAAGAATCCCCCCCCACGGGGGATATCGATTCTATGAGTGAAAAAAATGTTGACATCAAAAAGCTATTTTTTTCACTCGATTGCAACTTCTTACTCAAAAATTCATTTATTTTCCGCAATGCGTCAAATGTAACATTTTACAAAAATAATTTCTTCTCCACGCAAACTACCTAACATCTAAATAAAAAATTATTTTTAAAAGAAGGTGAGGGGAAAAAAAGATTTTTCAAGAAAGTATGCACCCCTGCACTTAAATCTTTTTGAGTATTTATTTTTTCAGCTANTTTGTTTACTTCAAATCAATTCTCAATTACCTTCAATTACCTCTTGAGAGGGTTTCGTAATCATCGCTGGATTTGTACTAGATACTGTTATCCTTGAATTTATATTTTTCGATTCATTATGATTTTTTTGGAAATGTAACAAAGTGAAGACTTATATATTCGAAACCTTTTAAAATCCGCGAAAATTTAATCTGTACATTATAAGATGGGGACATTTTGATATCCATAAAAAATTTTGACACTGTATTTAAAAAAGTCCCTGGTGAAAGGTCTAATCAAAACCCTAGCCTTAATATTTATATAGTTGTATACAAGGTGTTCCATGAAACATGACAGTAACAAGACGACTTAATAGTTGTCTTTGATCTTGAAAATGATTTGCGGCAATTTATTCGTAAACCTTATTTTTTATTAGTATTATTCTTGAGTTAATGATCACAAAATAACCCTAGTCCTGGCATTTTCATAAGGTTGTCTGCCTTTTTGGTGCTTTCATGTCATTTGTCCTACAATCATTTGTCCTACAGTCATTTGTCCCACAATCATTTGTCCTACAAAGAGGAGATACCATCATTTGTCCTACACTTCGGTTGTACTCTACACATCAATTGTCCTACAGAGATAGAGAAACGCTATTTTTCCTACAGTTAAGATGCACGTATTTACCTTAATCAACTTATTTTGGGTTAGGGCTAAGACGATTTCGTGGCCGAGCGCTGTGGCTAGGATAGGCTTGGGGGCCGAGCAATAGAATGTATCATATGTATATATTTCTTGATGTGTAGGACAAATTAGTTTTTTCCGCTCTGTAGGACAAATAATGTTTCTCCCGCTCTGTAGGACAAATGATCTGTATGACAAATGATTGTAGGACAAATGACATTTCTAATTATATTAAAGGTTGCGAAAGTCCACTGAGAAAGCGAGGAAGACCAGTGATATACACAGAAGATGATTCCCCGCCATCTTCGCCAAGTAAGAGGAGGGGTAGGCCGAGGAAGAAACAGAAGAAAGAAATCAAGGAAGAATGTCAATCCATCAATGGTGAAGAAGATAAAAAATACACAAGATCTCCTTCGAATGGAAATCTACAAATTAAAATTGATGAATCCCTGAAGAAGAAAGAAAATAAAACTGTGATGAATAACACTGAGTTACCTTTAGCCCCTGCAACCTCTTCTACAGGTACACAGAGACAGGGACGGTTTACAATATTTTCAATGGGAAATACCAGATCTACACTCGTACCCTTGACACCTTAATACCAGATCTACACTCGTACCCTTGACACCTTAATACCAGATCTACACTCGTACCCTTGACACCTTAATCTGATAAAAGATACGAAACAACGTCGTTTTTATAACTCAAATAGGTTTTCATTCTGATAATCTTATAATTCTTACAAGAAAAAGTGCGAAAGTCACTTACGCAGAGAAACCACAAATACAAATATTTAAACTTAATCGGACAAAGGTTTTTAAGGTTCCGTTGTAAATCGAACATTGCCATCTTTTCATGGAGGGTCACTTGAAATTACGCTTACAGTCTCTTTAAATGAATATTGAACAGATTTTTTGCTTTTAAAATAAGAAATTTTTGCATTAAAAATATGTTTAAAAATTAAATGGATTTTTTGTAGCAGAATAGAAGGTTAACAAACTAAACTTAAATCTTAAATCTACGCGGCAATTTAAAAAAGTAAACTTTTAAAAAATGTCACATTAAGATTAAAAATTTAAATATTTAAAAACTAGACTTTTAATGCGAGGCGCGCATCCTTTCCTGCAAATTTTTTTAGCTTTTAACCGTTGCTCTGAAATTCGGCCATTTAAAAATCATTTGCAAATTTTAGCGGATTTTTTCTTTTCGAATTGGCGCATTTTCTAAAAAATTCCAACTATTTTCGGTGAATTATTCCATTTTCAATGTTCCATAAACTTTCCCTGGGGTCATGTGAGGTCCCACGCAAAATTTGGCCAGATCTCTTCTGCCGTTTGACGTTTATTGGATACAAACGAACAGACAAACAAACAAACACAAAATATATGTATATAGATATAATTTTTATTGAACCTGTTCAGGTTCTGAAACATCGCTTAGGAAACGTGGGAGACCTATTCGATATATAGAAGAGGACTCCCCTCCTGTATCCCCGGGTAGGGGAAGTACCTCAAAGCCAGGAGGAACTCCTTGGAGTACCGCACAGCCAGGAGGAACTTCTAAGAGTTCCACACAATCAGGAGAAGCGAGCCCGAAGAGAAAGAGAGGAAGACCGAAGAAAAATAAGAATGAGGGAAATGAAGAAAAGGGTTTAAAAGAAAATAATGACATGAAGGATATAAAGATGGAAGATCTAGGAACAAATAAACCTAAGGATGGCGTCTCTGTACCCAGCAATACTAATGAGGATGCTAGTACAGTCTTAAATTCAGAAGTTAGAACGGATAAACCTGAAAACTGTCCAGTAGATCAAATTCTCGATTCAAATTCAATGAATAAAACAGGTACTTAGTACTTACTTCTCCCCCGTAACTTGATCTTTAATATATTTTTTATATTATTAAAAGGTAAAATATATTGAAAAAGGTGCAATAAAATGTCAACGGAAACTTTATTTCTGATGATTTAAATATTTATTACAGTGCGGTACGTTTTTACAATTAAATATATAATTTTGAAGGTAATATTTCGAAAAGATATAATTTTTCGTTTAGTACATTTACAACAGTGCAACAGAATACAGTAAAATAAAATTTTTAAACAAACTGCCACATTTTTAATAATGGTAAAGAAGAAGAAAAGAGTTTCATTTCTGAGCAGAACATAGTTTTTATATCAAGCTTGATCTAAATTTCAAAATGAAAATTTCAGAATAAATTTTGAATTATTTCCAGTAAATGAAAGCTTGGTGAGGAAACGAGGACGACCAGCACGATTAAATCAACAAGATTCACCGTTAGAATTAAAACCCAGGTAGGACCAGGGATATTTATTGTATACATGTGAACATTTTTTAAGGTTTTATTCACTGAAATGGGGAAAATTATTAAAAAAAAGTATCGTAAAAGTATCAAAAAAGAATAAATGAAAAAAAAAAAATTGAAAAAAAAAATTTTCCTTACAAATCATCAAAAATCGGAAAAATACACAACGCTGATGTCAGTGTTTTCGCATAAAAATTATAATAAGGGGGAAAATAGGCTTTGTTTTCAATATCTGACCTGGGCATGGATTTCTCGGGGTTGTTTCCTTTCCAAAAGCAGTTAAATCAGTATCTGTATTTTTTAGGATATCTCGAAAGGTCAATTAGAGATCACGAAAACTAGTTAGTTGATTTTTACGGATTAAACACTTAATCGCTTCATATGTTGTATATTAGCGTCATATTAAAAGGCGTTTCGTTCCTAANGTATTTTTCAAGAAATATAAAGATTATAAAAATTTAATTATCCGTAATTTAAGTAAGCATTTTAAATTCTGCGGTAAACAGAATAAATCAGATCATTCTGGTTTTTATTGTTATTGTAAATTAAATGTATTTTTTGTCAAATTGTATATTTCAGGTCTCCCGTGCCTGAGAATAAAGTTAAAAGGAAGCAAGGACGCCCAGTCAACAAGAAGGAAGAAGGGAAAGGAAAAAAGGAGGAGGAGGTTCAAAAATCAAGTCCTAGTAACGGTGCAACAAAGAAAACTGGAAAATCCGTGAAAAAAGAGGTCAAAGAATCCTTGGAAAAAGATTTGACTGACGACGAGGAGATTGTTGTGAATAAAGATGAACGGTTGGCCCTCAAACAGATTGCAGAGTTTCTTCAGAAAGCAAAACTTCCTCTTTCACCCTTCCCGGTTACGAAAGGTAAGATCAGAGGTGTATATTTTCTCTAAGATTTTCTGAAAAAGAATTATGTGTGAAGAATTCTGGGAAGAAAATCGATCATTTAAAGGCAAGTCTTCTACAGGCTTTATAGTCAATGTCGATATTTATTTGGACTTAATCTTTATTTCAGGAGACGGAAATATTTGGTACAGGGCTTTACCAGACATGGATTCGATGCTTGGAATCCAAATGGCTGTTTAAGTTCTGGAGACGGAAACTGTTGGTAAAGGGCAATGTCAAACCCGGTTTCGATGCTTGGAATCCCGAATAGCTGTATATATTTAGGAGACTGAAACTGTTGGTACAGAGAAATGTCAGACCAGGTTTCGATGCTTGGAATCCATTCTATCTGTTTATTTATTCAGGAGCCGGAAACTGTTGGTACAAAGCTATGTCAGACCAGGTTTCGATGCTTGGAATCCATTCTATCTGTTTATTTATTCAGGAGCCGGAAACTGTTGGTACAAAGCTATGTCAGACCAGGTTTCGATGCTTGGAATCCATTCTATCTGTTTATTTATTCAGGAGACGGAAACTGTTGGTACAGAGCTATGTCAGACCAGGTTTCGATGCTTTGAATCCATTCTATCTGTTTATTTATTCAGGAGACGGAAACTGTTGGTACAGAGCAATGTCAGATCGGGTTTCAATGCTTTGAATCCATTCTATCTCTTTATTTATTCAGGAGACGGAAACTGTTGGTACAGAGCAATGTCAGACCAGGTTTCGATGCTTGGAATCCCTAATAAACCAACGAAACATTGGGATTTGCGGAAACAAGTGGCAGACTCTTTAAAGGTTATTAAAAACTATTTGTTTCAGTTCTTAGGATTAGGATTTGGATTCATTTGCAACATTTTAGCCTTTTAAATCCAAAAATGTAGATCCATTAATCCATTTATTCGGATTCAGAACTGCAAATAAACAAACATAATACGTTTAAAATGCCTAACATTTTTGTTTAAAGGGGTAGTTTTTAAAAAGAAAATATACATCCCTGCATGCTGAACTACAGATTTTAAAAAATATTCGTGAGCTGGATCCGGATCCATTTTTTATAAATGAATCCAAGATCCGGATCCACTTAAAATGGAATGGATCATACGCACCGAATTCTGTTCTTATTCTTGTAAATATATTCTCATTTAAACATTTTCTAAAAATTATTTAGAATTTACCATCTGATGTGAAAAAGAATACGATTGACATTGTTTTTCTCGGGAAACCTCGGGGACTCTCAGACCTAGCACATCGTCAGAGAAAGGTTTGTATTAAACAAAGAAAATTCATTTTTTGACCCCCGCCTCCTAATATGTATAGGTTTACATATTTGGACCCCCGCCTCCTAATATGTATAGGTATACATTTTTTAACTTAATTTTGTTCGAATAATAAATGGCTTTGAATCGAAAGTAAATCAAAAAATAAAGTTAATTCCTTAACTTTTCAGATAAAAGCCGTCCCAACGTAATCCAATGAATTTGAAATAAATCATCTTTTTAAAAACTTTGTAACATAGTGTAAAAAAAATTTTTTTTTTATTAATGGGTTATGTTTTTCTGGGAACATTTCCCAATTTATAAATTTTCTTTTCTTTCATTCAATTTGAAAAAAAATGATTTTTATGACATTTTAATTTTATTCACGAATAGATGATACATAGACCGATTAGATACAGAACATGTTGTGTCATGAACATGTTTTTTCACGTATCATCAAAAATGATGGAGTTATCCCTGTTTTGCAATCTCGAAACTGATCATTTTTAATTTTGGTTCTCTGTGAAAGTGATTTTCGGAAGGGAAACTGAAAGAAATATAAAGAAAAACGGCAATTTCTTCCTTTAATACCGATGAATGGCTAAAGAGTACTGTTTAAATCTAAAATGTAATGGGCCAAAGTGACAAAAAGTGACAGTTTTTTTTTGTAGAATGGGTCTTAAATACCTTTATATTAATTTTGATTCAATCCTAGGAGGGTCAATGGGTTGATGATCGTGGAGTCATGGTGCTCGCCACCGCTTTATTCCTCCAACGAAATATTAACATCTATTCCTGTCCGGCCGACGATTCCAGGTAAAAATACTGCATAGGATAAATTGATTGATTTCTCGAAATATGGAGTTAAAAAGAAATGAATGGAATGGTCTAAAAGGTTAAAATTAAAAAGATTGATTTTTTATATTAAAAACATGTAGATTTGAACATTAATGGGTGAATACGGCGGCAATAATTGATTTTTTAATGATAATCTTTTAAAATATGTTTTTTTTAGCTTGGATTCTCTGATTCGGGATAAATTTGTTTGATCTAGTGATTGATTATTTGATGGATGGATTGATAGATTAGGATTTAAATGTTTATGGATTTTTAAATTTAATGTTTGCTTGTTTCATTTGTTGATTGATTGATTTGTATTATTTGTTGTATTTGTGTTATTTATAAATTTAATTTAGATTTTTTTCGGTATTAGTTGATTGATAAGTTGTGTTATTTATAGATTTAATTTAGATTTTTTTCCGGTAATAGTTGATTTATTGAGTGATTTATTGATTGATTGATTGAATAATTGATTGATTGATTGATTGATATAGGGAATACAGTGTAACCAAGATAGAAGGTGGGGAAGGAGCTGATGAGTTTCCTCCCTTGAACGTGTTCTACGATAACAATCATTATCAGAGCCTGAAACTTAGCAAGGAGTAAACAAAACAAGATGGGAGTAAGACTAAGGAATAATACAAGGGTGTATACTTTCTTGAACATTTGTTTTTCCTATAAGTGAAGTATGTTTGCACGGAAATGAAAAATCAAATTTTGTTTGATTTTCGCTGAATTGGGGAAATTAGTTAATTTTTCGGTAAAAAGTATCAAAGTTTTTAAAAAACTTGGATTTGATTTTTAATTAATTCTTTTTCCCAGATCTTAAAAAATATACACCCATAAAATTATATAAAATGATATCAACCACAATAAGCAACAGCTCAAATATTATCTTAATTATTGACCCTAAATGAATTATTGCTTAGCAAACGTTTTCAAACGCATGTTTTTTTGTTTTACTGACACCAATGAATTACAGTTAGTTTGAAATATTTTTTTTATAAATGAGTAAATTATGTATGATATAACAAAATCGAAAACAAATTGTGAAGGTATCAGTAATAAGAATAAAGTTTTAAACTGTATCTTTCTTCTCTAGACTCTTACTACATAGATACAAGCTATTGGTTATATAATATCCAAGCAACATGCCAAACATAATTCATAACTTTTGCCAAATGTTCTCAAGAAAAGGATTTAGATTAAAAACAGCAATATGTGCTTTATTAAAGAGAAGGTGTTAAAGTAAGACGACTACAAGAAACCGAAAGAAGTTGCGATCTTCCTGAGGATGGTGTATTTTTGGACCTACGCCCATCCACTCTACTGCCCATCCGACCTACGAGCACGTGGTTTTACAGCTGTGGTAGGTCCGATGCACTGTAGATCGGATGGGCACATTAAAAACAGCATATTGGTGCATCCTACCTACTTTAAGCTTTCGCTTGGACACGTTAGTAGGTCTGATGGGCATTTTTCGTAGGTCGGATGGGCACTTTTCGTAGGTCGGATGGGCATTTTTTGTAGGTCGGATGGGCACTTTTCGTAGGTCGGATGGGCATTTTTCGTAGGTCGGATGGGCACTTTTTGTAGGTCGGATGGGCATTTTTCGTAGGTCGGATGGGCATTTTTCGTAGGTCGGATGGGCATTTTTCGTAGGTCGGATGGGCATTTTTCGTAGGTCGGATGGGCATTTTTCGTAGGTCGGATGGGCATTTTTCGTAGGTCAGCCCAGACATGTGGCCGCAGCGCTCGGCCCCCTAGCCTGTCCTAGCCGCAGCGCTCGGCCCAGAAATGAGCTTAACCTAACCTAACCCTAAATATACACTAACTTTCTTAAAAATTGTTGAATAAAAGGTCTTTCATGGCCGCAGCGCTCGGCCCCCTAGCCCGTCCTAGCCGCAGGGCTCGGCCCAGAAATGAGCTTAACCTAACCTAACCTTAAATATACACGAATTTTATTAAAAATTGTTAAAATTAAAGGTCTTATATGGCCGTGCAGCGCTCGGCCCCCCTACAAAAATTGCCCATCCGACATACGAAATATGCCCATCCAACCTACAAAATTGAGTGGCCGTCTGACAGCTACAATTATTTATTTCTACCCTACTGCGCTATATGCATGACAAAAGCTGCTGAATAGGTCGGATGTCTACCCTACTGCGCTATATGCATGACAAAAGCTGCTGAATAGGTCGGATGGGCAAGAAGATATGCCCATCCGACCTACAGCTGTCGTAGGTCAGATGTTGCAGTAGGTCGGATGGGCAGTATAGCGGATGGGCAATAGGACGGAGGGGCAGTAGAGCGGATCAACATTACCGTTTTATATATTTTACGTAAATCTCAGTATTTGCGAAAATAAATTAATAGCCATGAATATGCGGGAACAGTTTTAAAGAGCTCCATATAATCATTTAATTATAGTATTATTAAAACTAAATATCTGCACATTCCCAGGGGCGTACGAGGGAGGGGCGGCCACCCCCCTACGACGCGTGCCCTCCCTGAGCTGGACACCCCTCAGGAGGAGGAGGGCACCCATATAAAAAATACCTTAAAATATCACTTCTGCCGTTAACTAAAAAAGTTTCATGAAAAAAAGCTTTAATTATTACTGCCTTAAGTTTAAATATATCTTTGATATTATTTTTATAATTTTATAATTATACAATATGTATTGTTTCTAAGAAAATATCGATATTTTTTAAGAAACGTTTTGAAGCTTATACGCAGTATTAAGAGAAAGTGTCTGATGATGAGTCCACTAAAGAAAATTACATTAATAATTTATTAACACTTCACAATTGTTATATGGAAGTGTGTATATTATCGAATAGTTTACATAGTTAAAAAAAGTATCAATATTTTTTCAAAAACGGGGTTTTTAATGTTGCCAAGGGGGGGAACAAAAAGGTGCCCTCCCGTCCCACTACACAAATGCTCTCGTACGCCCCTGTCCGTAGCTTGGTTTTAATGCTCTTAATTGAGTGGGTTGTCTTTACAGGAAAATCTTAAAGTCCTAAAGTCTGCAGGCATGAAGCTGGGTTCCAAAACTAGTATTGTATAAAGAACAATCACATAGTGTGTGCTAGTTTGTTTGTTTTAGATTAAAAGTAAAAAAAAGGTGAAGAAAGAATCTGACTTTTGCCAGGATTCTAATTTTTCAATCCCTATATCTTTGGAACGTGATGGTGTAAAATTTTGACATGTCAAACTTAGATTATTTGACAG
This sequence comes from Eurytemora carolleeae, assembly GCF_000591075.1. Classification (NCBI taxonomy): domain Eukaryota; kingdom Metazoa; phylum Arthropoda; class Copepoda; order Calanoida; family Temoridae; genus Eurytemora; species Eurytemora carolleeae. The sequence continues at coordinate 182,572 of NW_019397040.1, read as the reverse complement.
CATTTTTTAAAACTTTTAATTTTTGCTTGGTCAATAATGATTGAAATATTCTTATTTTCAAGCTAAAAAGTAATTAATTTTAATTGTGTGATTTCTCTCACGGATTTTTACTACGTTTTTTAGAATTTATCACTTTTTAAGATATCTTNCCTGTTTACGGGCCTGCTTTGAAGGAGTGCATTTTCATGGAAGCGAATTTCCGTAAAATATTCCAATCAGACAAAAGAATATTTATTATTAGGTCTATTTAATGGAAAACTAGTGGTACAACTTTGTGGTATGGTAGCTCACATTTCTTTGCATGCTATTACACCCAGTTAAAATTTATTTAGATGCATTTTATAGATTTAAAATATTTACATCTTTTCAAAAAGAGAAGCGATTTAATGTTTTAATCTGACATCAAAAGAATTGAGTCTTTACCACAAACTTAAATTTTCTAATCCCTATATCTTTGCAGCCTAATAATGTACTTTGATTTTTTAAACAATTCGATTACTTTATCTTTTAGAATTCATTGTTTGAAATATCTAAGGTCTACGACATTGGGTTGCAAAGATAAAAGGATAAGAAATGTGGCGCAAAGATTAAAAATTCCTATTTTATAATTTGACATAATTTTACTGCAATTGGTTTTTATGCGTGTCCTGCGTGAATATGTATAATGCGTGCAACACATACCCCGTCCCACGAAATATGACAGTGGGTGAAAAGTTTAAATGTCTTCTTCCATAATTTGTTAAGCTGTTAGATACCAAAGAGATTAATAAGGTAGTAATATTGTATTAAAATTGATTTCAAAGTAAACTATATTTGAGTAAAAAAAATTTACAAGAAATAAACTGCAAAATGACTGTAATGTCTTATACACTTTATGAAAGAAAACAATCAAAACTATACACCAACTGGCATGTTTCTTTCGTGGGACACCCTGTATGTGTGATTGCTCATGCTTAGTGCAGACAACATACACAGGGTGACCATGTGCTATTTCGTTGACAATATCAAAAGCAGAAATTAAAAATATGTAGACTTATAGTTTAGGACTTGAAAAAATATCAAATGACTGAAAACTTTTAAAATGACAGATATCATGTTAGAATATTTTTTAATGTTTTTATAGAATTTGATTTTATGATTTTAATAATCTAAAAATAATGTAATCAATAATAATAATTATAATATAATAAACTGGAAAATCTATGAAATTAAAAAAATACAATTTTCCAGAAAATACATTGCTTTGCCTTATATAAAGTTCAGTTTCTCGAGAAATTAATAATTTGACAGCCCTGAACTGACGGTGAATTTCCGTTTGTTCAGAAGCTAACAGCTGAGAAAAATCGTACTTTTTACACGTCAATCATCTGCAGTATACTCTATACGATAATACAGTTAACTATACCAAAGGCATTTTATACAAGACCTTAAAACAGTGGAATTTGGAAGATGAATTCGATGCTGTTATTATGAAAATAGTTTTACTACAGTGAAAACCAGAAAACAATGGAATAGAAAGACGACATTATAGCAATGATGTTGTTACTAAGCAGATATTTTAACTAGTAACATAGGAAAGCACAATTTAAGTGAAAAGGGTCTATTTACACTGTACAATTGCTATGTCTAATGTTCATTGAACTAGTTTAAGTCCTAACTTGAGTTTAGAAGTCGTCTTCCTATTTCACAGTTGTCCGGATCTTGCTGCATTAAGCAACATAAATGAATTAACAACTTTAATACATTAATTTATCTATGTTTTATTAAATAATATTTTCAATATTTTCCTTTATTAAGGACAAATTTTCTCTGGCAATAAAATATTTTGCCTATGAAATTTCCTATTCATGAAATGTCATGGCTATGAAATGTCTTATCTATGCAATGTCCTGTCTATGAAATTTCCTATCTATGTTATGTCCTATCTGTGGAATGTCCTGGCTATGAAATGTCCTGGCTATGAAATGTCCTGGCTATGAAATGTCCTGGCTATGAAATGTCCTGGCTATGAAATGTCCTGTCTATGAAATGTCCTGGCCATAAAATGACCTGGCTATGATATTTCCTGGCTATGAATGTCCTGTCTATGCAATGTTCTATCTATGCGATGTCATATCTATGCAATGTCCTGTCTATGCAATGCCCTATTTATGCAATGTCCCATCTATGAAATGTCCTATTTATGAAATGTCCTGGCTGTGAAATGTCCTAACTGTGAAATGTCCCAACTATTAAATTTCATATCTTTGAAATATCTTTCCTATGAAAAGTCCTGTCCATGAACGGTTCTGTTTATGAAATGTCCTATTTGTGAAATATTCTATCTAAATATCCTGCCTATGAAATGTCCTGTCTATAAAACATCATCAAAATGTAACTTTTTTATCTTTACAGACTTATTTGGTCCATTTAGGGCTTCCAGCGAAAATTTCTGATTTTTCGAAAAAATTTCACATTTTTCTAATTTCGTTTGTTCAAAAAAAATGCGAACATTTTTCACTTTTTTTTGCAAAATTTTGCTTTGATCAGATAGGCGAAAATACAAAATTTTCGCGGAAAAAGAAATGCGAAAATTTCGGAGAGAATAAATGCAAACATTTTGCGAAAAAAAATACGGAATAGAAATTATTAATTACTCCCGCCGCACATGATCGATTTAACTGGGAAACTATTTTTTCCATTTTTTAAGTCGACCCTTTTAGAATCTTAAGACCAAGCCAAGAACATTCCCGTAGGTCTCCCGAGTTCCCAAATCAAAATATGAAGAAAATCATTTCATGAATTATGAACGTACGAAAAAAAACAGATATAAGAAAACTTCTTATGCTTCACATTTGTTCGACGAAAATTTCCCATTTTTTCGTATTTCGTTAGGTAAAAAAAATTGCGAAAAAAAAACTTTATATATATATATATAAGTGATATTAATTTTACATTTTTTTTGCTAAGTAAATTGTTGCAGCTACAACGCTCTCATGGAAAGATTTTAACAAAAAATGTGAAATTTTGCAACATTTTTCGCCTATTTCCGTTTTTTCTTGAAAGTTTATGTTCGCCGGACTCCCAAGTCCTATAGCAGTTGTCAGCAGTAGAGCAAAAAATTGAGTAGAAGAGGGAGAGCCTTAATTTAGCCTCATCAGCAGCTGTTTTAGGAGTTATGTTAAAAAAAATTGAATATTTTGAAGTTTTTGAGATAGAAAAATGAGCAGCCAGCAAAGAGAAAAAGCCAGGTTATTAAATAAATCACATAACTAATTTTTTATTCTAAACTTTAAGATAATGTTCACCTATTTAAAACATGCAACTAATTACCCAAACTTGTTGGTTAATATAGGAAAACATATCTAAGTCTATTTTACCACTGAAATATGCTTTCGAATAAAGCATTTTTAATTTTTGTATAAAGGGAGTGACCGGCAATGTATGGTAGTTGAACCCTGCAGAGAATGTAGTATTTGGGGAGAATTTTTTTAGGAATCATTTGAGACCTATGAGACTTTTTTACGGTCCATATTTGTTCAGCAAGAGCGCTAATTCAATCTTCAAGATCCTCATAGATTGTTCATTTTTGAGGGATGATTTTGAGAATCGGTTCTAAAAAAATTATTTAATAACGACAACGAAAAATGTGGTAAGAATTCTACAGTAAATTAATTAGTTGTTTAGGAACAGGTTGAGAAATTAAAAATTATCTATTATTATAGAAAATAAGTAATTTTATTCAGTTATTGGTTTCTGAAATGTCTCATTGTTCAAAAGCTTTTCTGTAGCAAATTCCTGGAATTTTTTTTGAAAAGACAACATTAAAATTAAAAAATGATAAGAAATTCAATATAATGCTGAAAAAAAATAATTCATTTTAACATTGATTTATTGAGAACATTTTCATTAAGAAATATGTTCCAAAACATTGAATTATTTTACTGTAAAATTTGTTTACTGTAAAATTGTTTTGTCGTCGTTATTTAATATTTTAAAAAAATCGATTTTCAAAACGTAAGCACCCAAATGGATAATTTTGAAGCTCAGAAATTATGCATCATTAAAACGTTTTATATGTCTCAAATGAATCTCAAACAAATTCTCCACAATAATACCTCCTCAGTTCAACTACCATACATTGCCAGTCAATCCCTTTAAATTTAATTTTTGTGTCCAGGAAGCTTCGAGCAGAAGCTGATTGTAAAAGGAGTCATGCTGCTGACCTTCAAAAGTAAATATATTTGTTTAATCAGAAGACAATACTATTCTATATTTCTGTCCAGCCCCTACCCCAACTCTATCATGATATCATAATTATGGATTATGGATGTTGTAATTCATGATTTATGGCGCGTCATGCATAATTTCTCTTATTTGTTAAACAACTATAGGTTTACAAACTCCATTTCTCATACTCTCAATCTGTAAACTCCAGTTCTCACAACTTCTACATGTAAACCATTGTTCTCCAACTTTCTATCTGTAAACTTCAGTTCTCCTACTTTTAATCTGTAAACTCCAGTTCACCTACTTTCTATCTGTAAACTCTAGTTCTCCTACTTTCTATTTGTAAACCCCAGTTCTCCTACTTTCTATCTGTAAACTGTAGTTCTCCTACTTTCTATCTGTAAACTCCAGTTCTCCTACTTAATATCTGTAAACTCCAGTTTTAACGGATATTTCAGGTGGGTTTTTCAATACTAACTAGCTATCTATCTATCTATTCTGCAGTGATCAGGAGAGAATGAGTGCTCAAGCTAATTATTTGGACAGTCAGTTACGTGATATAGAACGGTAAGAACCTTTAATATTTTAGAAATTATTCTACATATATGTCCATTTATTTTATTTGACAAAATTAGATGATTATAATTTGATATTTGGTTACGCAGAAAAATTAGGATTTCTGGATCAAAAACACATTTATTTTTTACAATTTTGAGCAAGTTTTCTAAATTTTGCATATTTGCGTTTAAGTAAGTGTGGTGCAAACCAATGCAAATTGGAGAAACATATTTGTGTGCATCAACTTTTTCAGCAAATATTGCATGCAAAATCCAAATAAAATTCTAAACTTTTTTTTCTAAAATATAATTTGTAGTGTTTATTCGAATTGAAGGTAAATATCTTATCCAAGTTAATTAATTAATATTTTCACAAATAAATTAATTTTGATCTGTAATTATAGATTAGAAGCTTGGGATACTAGGAGAGAAAATCAACTGATAGACTTTATACCCGGTAAAATATTATTGCTTTTTCAACAAAAATAAATCTTGTAAAATAATAAATTTTTAAATTTAGAGCTCACCCGTACAGAGGAAAAAATCAAAAAAAATAGGTAACCATAGTACTTTATATCACTTCATTTTCACTTTTACTCACTTTATCTCACTTTACTTTCACTTTTACTAACTTTATCTCACTTCATTTTCACTTTTACTCACTTTATCTCACTTTATCTAACTTTATCTCACTTTATCTCACTTTATCTCACTTTAATTTCACTTTTACTCACTTTATCTCACTTTATCTCAATTCATCTCACTTTATCTTACTTTATCTCACTTTATCTAACTATATCTCACTTTATCTCACTTTACTTTCACTTTTACTCACTTTATCTCACTTTATCTCACTTTATCTCAATTTATCTCACTTTATCTCACTTTATCTCACTTTATCTCTCTTTCTTTTAACTTTCACTTACTTTATCTCATTTAATTTTAACTTTTACTTACTTTATCTCACTTTATTTTAACTTTTACTCACTTTATCTCTCTTTAACTTACCAATCTCACCTTATCTCACTTTATATCACTAGCTTTATTTTCATTTTACTTTTCTTTTTAAACTTCTGACTGGCCTTTAACCTTCCCTTCTCTGGATGTTTTTTAATGAATTTATTTCCAGTTTCTAATTGTAGAGATATGTCCAATGAGCTCCAGGCTAAGGAGGCTGACCTCAGACAGAAGGCAGAGGATAAGAAAAGAGAAGCTGAGAGGCTGTGTGGCGAGGTTTGTACATTAATACATAAAATGTGATATGGAAGGCCTTTAATTTTAATTTATTTCCGAATTTACTTTCTTAAACAGTCTGATAAAAAACTTTCTATTTTAGGCTGGGCAGAGCTGTATTTCTGGAATAGACCACAGATCCCATGGAAATATGGCACAAGCTAATCCAATCCTTCAACTGGTGGAACAACTGTAAGTATTTTCTAGAGTATAACCATGTTTCGAAACATTTGAATTTGAAACCTGCCACTTTTTCACTTTAAGAGAGTTCTTTCCTTTTTTGATTGTACGTTTCCCTTTTGACGGTTTCTTTCGTCTTTGATGGTTCCTTTCTCCGAACCTTTGATGGTTTCTTTTCCCTTTGACGGTTCCTTTTCCCTTTGACGGTTCCTTTCCCCCTTGATTGTTCCTCTGTCCTCTTTAGCTAGTATGTGTTAATTCTAGGTTGAATGAAGCAGAAGAGCTTAATAGACAAGCTGATCAACATCTTTGGGAATATTTCTTTCATCCTCAAATTTGTTTTACTAGGCTTTTAGTTCAGTTGTGTACATTTTGTCTTTGTAAACAATGTAAAACAAACACAAAAAAAGTTCGCGGATTTTATAAAATTTTTATGAAATTATATAAATCCTATTTAATTAACACAATACACACTCCTTTATTTAATTCATTTTCAGATTTTGGTAGATTAAAGATTAAAGGGACTGTAAGAGTAATTTCAAGTGAACCTCTGTTGACAGATGCCAATGTCCGATTCACAACGGTACCTTAAAAGTTTTGTCTGATCAAGTATTAATTAGATATAAATATTTCAGTTTTTATTTGAAAACAGATAATAATCAACTGTGGTTTCTCTACGCAATTCAAGTGACTTCCGCACTTCTACTGCAGGAAAATACATGATAGGAATTATCAGATATAAACACATTTAAACCTAAACAAAGGAAATTATCTTCATTTTTAAGTATTTATTGATCATAAATAGTTTCAAGGGTACCGATATGAGTGGGGCATTACCACGCTAGTCAATTGAATTCAGGTTAAAAGTCCCTTTTAAGTGCTTTAAGTATTTTTTCTTGAGTCGAGGTTTTTCTAAATATGTCAAATTTTGAATGAAATACTTATTTTCTCAGTGAAATACAGGAGAACAAGGCCAATATTCAGGACCTACAGTCTCAGATTCAAGACGACACCAGCTTTGGGTGAGTCTCTTTGGGCCGGATGGGTTCAGCCGTTTTTAAGTTTATTGGATACCAACGGACAAACAGACAAGCAAAGCAAATACAGGGTGTCACACGAAACATGATAATTGGTGAATAGTTTTGAATGTCTTCTTCCATATACTACATTAGATATTAAAGACTTTTTGCAGTTTAGTTCGTCAAAAAAATTCTATTGATCAAAATTTTTTAACTTTGAAATAATTTATACTTAAAAATAATATACCTGCTATAAAATGTTTTTTTCTTTTCTTTGGTATGAATTCTTCATAACAAATTATGGAAGAAGACATTTTAAACTATTCACCAACTGTCATGTTTGGTGGACACCCTGTATATTAGTGCCGGTTACTGAAATACAGTAATATACAGGGTGTCCCACGAAACATGACAATTGGTGAATAGCTTAAAATGTCTTCTTTCCTGATATGTCAAGGTGTTTGTTGCCAAAGAGAATAATAATACTTATTTGATGGCATCCATATTATAGTAAAATTGATTTCTAAGCAAAATATATTTGAGTAAAGTTTTTTAAACCTAAATAAACTGCAAAAAGTCTTTTATATCTATTACAGCATATGGAAGAGGACATTCAAAACAATTCACCAACTGTCATGTTTCGTGGGACACCCTGTAATACAATTTTAATGGTATATCTAATACCTAATACCTAACACTATTTATTATGCAATATTTCATTAATACTGGATTTTGGATTCCATCACTATTTCATTAAACGGCTTGAATTGATCTATTTGCTGAGCAATGAAGTAAAAATCTCATTTTCACGCGAAATTATTACAAAATTGGTAACTTTGCCCAAAATAATTGGATTGAAATAGAACTATTTTTTTTCAGAGCGGACAAAAACACAATTTAAATACTTAATTCTTATTTAAGTGGTGATCTGAGACAAATAATCGCTGATACCCAAAATAAGGTAAACAAAGGTGGTTCTAGGGGGAGGCCCCAGTCCATTACTCCCCCCCCCCCAATTCTTCCATCTAAATTTCTTTAATTTTGTTACTTCTACATAGTCTCATCTCCCCTCTCTCTGTACATATTTTAACTATGCCAGGAGATAGTAAGTACTTCTTTTAGTCTAGTTCAAGTCCCTCTGAGAGATTAACTTGTTGATCTACTTCCTGCTTGTTTTCTAAACTAAAATACAATGAAAACCAGAAAAATGTGGAATAGGAAGACGACAGAACAACTACACTGGAGTGTATTTGATGATATCACACATATATACTAGCAACTTATTTGATTAATTATTAAGTTAAATGATTCTGTGTTTTAATGCACAATTGCTGTCTTTTAAAGGCATAAATTGGGTCAAAAAGTCGTCTTCCTAATCCTGAGTTTTCAGGTTCTCACTGTATTCTCCAACTTAAATCCTATCTTCTAACCTATCTTTGTATTCCAGTTGACCGAACTAAGAAGTCAGCTGCAGGAAAAAAGGAGGTTTAATATTATTTTGTTTAACCATAAGCATAGAAAGAAAAAAATATACCAATTTACTATTAAACCATTCATGTATATATATATATATGTATAATTTAATATATATATGTATGAAGTATTTCGCGCACATACCGCAATTAGTTAATCTGCCCAAAACTCCAGTATTTTCAATATAATACTCGTTTTTCTTTTAAAGGGAGTGACCAGCAATGTATGGTAGTTGAACTAAAAATGTAGTATTGTTGAGAAATGTTTTATGAATTATTTGGACCTATGAGACCTATTTACGGTACATATTTGTTCATAAAGGGTGCAAATTAAATCTGTAAAGTCATCATAGATTGATCATTTTTGAGGGATGATTTTGAAAATCTGTTAAAAAAAACGTTATTCAATAACAATGACGAAAAATGTAGTAAAAATTTTACAGTAATCTAATTAATTGTTTAGGATTGATAAAATAAAAATTATCTAATATCATAGAAAATTAGTAATCTTATTCAGTTATTGGTTTCTGTAATGTCTCATTGTTCACTAACATCTTCTGTAGATTTAACTAAAATAAACTATTTTTTATCGAAAATAAGTAATCTTATTCAGTTGTTGATTTCTGTAATGTCTCATTGTTCACTAACTTTTTTTTTGTAGATTTCCTGGAATGAAAAAATAATAATTTATGCAACATTGATTTATTGAGAACATTTCTATTGAGAAATACGTTCCTTAACATCTATAAAGTTTTCTGTAGATTAAAAAAAAAAAATTTTGTCGTCGTTATTTAATAATTAAAAAATCGAGTTTTAAAACGTAACTGCCCAAATAGATGATTTTGATAGTCAACTTTGTGCTCAAAAAGTTATACATCATTAAAACGTTTAATATGTTTCAAACGAATCCTAAAAAATTTCTCCACAATGCCACATTCTTAGTTCAACTACCATACATTGCCGGTCACTCCCTTTAATTGCCATGATTTGTAGGTTTTTAAAAATTTTGAGAAACCAAAAACTAAAAAAAATTAAAACCCACCTTTACTCATAATTTTTTTCCTGGAAGTTTATGAAACAAAACAATTATTTAGAATGTTATTTTATTTAGAGAATCTGAAGAGAAGAGAGAAAGAGTAGCAAGATTTAGGTAAAAAATATACCGGGTGTCTTTGAAAACGGGGAATAAGGGTGAACTGACTCGTTTGTAATCGGATTATCAAGATTTAAACCATTTTTAAAATTTAAGTGCAGTTTCCGATTCAATATACCCATTTTTAGGCTTGTAGATTAAAAATTAAACAATTTTATAGACTCCTAAAGTTTCCGATTGAGTGATTTGAAAATCTGATTACAAACGATTCTGTAGACCCTTATTCCCCGTTTTCAACGTTACCCTGTATATTTTTTAGCTTTAATGTGAACTTATGATATTCAAAAAATATATTCAAATATTTTTCGTTAGTGGGGGTTTTTATTAACCTTAATTTTAGCTTTTCAAATAATTTTTCAACCCATTCTTGCTGTAGAAATCCATTCTTTTGAAACATGATCACATTCTTGCTGTAGAAATCCATTCTTTTGAAACATGATCACATTCTTGCTGTAGAAATCCATTCTTTTGAAACATGATCACATTCTTGCTGTAGAAATCCATTCTTTTGAAACATGATGACATTAACAGTTAATTAAAAAAGTGGAACTGAATTATTTCTTAATTCTTATTTTTATAAAGATACATATTTTTATCAAACGTAGCCTAAACTCGCTTAAAAACTGTATACAGTCCCTTGATAAAAAAATATATTACCGCAGGGCGGAAGTGGATCGACTGACTCCGGATATATCAAGGATTAAAGAGGAAGCAGATATTGCAGATCAGCAGGTGGGGCGGATGGGGGGGGGGGGTTATCCAGGTTATTTCTTTAATATTTACCGATTTTCAAATTTTTTGTCTAATTTTTTCGCTTATTTTTATGCTAAAACTTGATGAACCATTCAGAAATTAAGATAATTTTATAATCTCTCTTTCTTTAATAGTTCATATTTGGGGTTTGACTCAAGAGTAAACATTTTTTTGTGCAGTTTTTGGTTGATATTTTGCTTCTTGGATCCAGGGATTCGCATATTTTTGCAGATCCAGATCCGGATCCAGGAAGCCAAAATCTTGCAGATCCAACGGATCCGGATACTAAGCACTTCCTTGTTAGGTACTTTCCCAAAGGCCGTTTCCCAAGAAAAAACTTTCAAAGGGTATTTACCCAAATGAAAACTTCCCAAGTCTGTCCTAGCCACGGCGCTTGGCACCCTAGACTGTTCTAGCCGCAGCGCTAGACCCCTGTTTAGCCTTCAACACTTCAGAAGGCTTAACCTAACCTTTGGAAAGTTGCCGCTTGGGAAATTGCACATCTGGGAAGTTCATTCCCAAGAAAAAACTTTCAAAGGGTATTTACCCAAATGAAAACTTCCCAAGTCCGTCCTAGCCACGGCGCTTGGCACCCTAGACTGTTCTAGCCGCAGCGCTAGGCCCCTGTTTAGCCTTCAACACTTCAGAAGGCTTAACCTAACCTTTGGAAAGTTGACGCTTGGGAAATTGCGCATCTGGGAAGTTCCCACTTGGGACATTGTCACTTGGGAAGTCCCCCTTGGGAAAATGCTAACACCGTAATCCTGTATATTGTATACCCTCTGTAAGTTTATAATGGGGCGTGTCAATTTTTAAAAACCTTTTCAATTTAAATTCTTTCAATATTAAATCTGTGCAAAAATTCTTTATGGATGCCCTATGACCATATGCCAATCCCACTATGACTGTACAAAGCTTGGCTCGAAATAAGTATTTACAATTCACAGATGAAGCTGTTATATTTTTTTATCAAAATATTAGTTATTTACGACTTTGGCTACCTTAATTAAATATTTAAAACTATTGTTTTTGCTTGCCACACACATCTGACATTTTGCCAGACTACCAATTCATCAGTACAGGATCCAGTTTGATTTATTATTTGATTTTCTAGGCTGAACAAGCAGATAGGGAGGCTGATAGGATTGATCAAGAGCTTCAGTTCAACAATTGATTAGAGGCGGAAACAACCTACTCTGGTTAGGCGGGTTGTGATTTTTTATTTGTATTATCTCATGCTATGTAGTTGAATAAAGATATGAATAAATGAAATGTTCTCTAAACTAATATTGATTATTAGCTATGTATACCGAGGTTCAGAGTATTACTTTTTACAATCATATACGAACACACAGACAAAATAAATATCTGTTTAAGACCTAGTTTTCCTGGTTATGATTGTATTTTTGTTTTAGTTATAGCGTATTTTATTTCTAGTATCAATTATTAATAGTAATTCATAATCTTGGGATTTCCAAATGGTGGTCTGCCATTTTTATTCTAAAGATGAACGAAAATATTAAGAAGGTTGCTAAGAACTAATTTTCAAAACAAAATCAAAATTGTGTAGATATATAGATAGAATTGTTGTGGTACAAAGAAGCTTGCCGATTATTTGAAAAGGTCAAAAGATGAAAGACCATACAACCTCTTTTTGATACACTTTTGACTCTAAATTCCCATATGTTTATTGGGACCACTGTGTAAGTAAATAGGTAAAACTAAACAAACAAAAGAAAAATAGATTTATAGAAAAACAACTGTAATCGATCTAGAACTGTCTTTTATACCTCAATTTCTTGCTCAACTATAAATATAAAAAGTATACCCAGAAAAAGTGACTTGATCTGAGATCAAATATTTTTCTTTTTTTGGGTTTTTTTTTTTAATGCTAGCTCTTAGTCTTACTAAACAATTTCTAATTTATTCAACTTTAATAAGAATTTAACATTTTAGCTTTTGTACAAGGAAGACACGCATTTTAATGGCCCAATTAAAGAATGTTCTTGAATCTTGTTTTTATCTCAGGTTGAAGGCAAGGTGAACGTGTTTTCTTTACTTTAATGTAATTGAAAAGAATAGCTGAAGAATATAAGAGAGGAACCGTATTAAATACATTATATTTATTCCCTGGGAATTAGATTACTGTCCTTGTCTCGTGATTAGATCAATATCTTTATATTATTATATTAGGACTACAGGGTGTAACATATGTTAATATAATCATCAATTTTGTGATTGTAAACTCTATCTGTATACAGATACATTTATTTTAGCAATACACTTTATCTTATCTTATCTTATCATATTAGGACTACAGGGTGTAACATGAACATAGAAGGACTACAGGGTAAAACATTAACATATTAGAACTCCATAGACCAGCATGAAAATATATAAGGACTACAGGGTGTAAAATGCATATAGTCTCATCCTATGATCGTAATCATCTATATTAAGGGTATCAATTTATATGGTACACCCTAAAGAGAAGCTCCCAATGTAAATGCAGATCCAATAAAATANGTCCTATTAAGGGTATCAATTTATATGGTACACCCTAAAGAGAAGCTCCCAATGTAAATGCAGATCCAATAAAATACAAATATTATCTTGATTAGATTGTTCCATCAATGCTCAAGATAAAAGATAAAGAAAGAGCTTGTTAATCCTGGGCCCGTAATCTCTCTTTACTTTTTCTTTTCCCTCTATTCCCACTTTTCCCAATACAACTGTGTCAAAAGTACACCAAAACGTTTATATGTTTACATGGTCCGGACGTATAAATAATATTATCAATTTTATCTATTAAAATTTAAAAATTATTAAATTCAATTAATAATTTTTAATAGTTTCTCAGACTCCTCTGGGATATCGTCGTTTTCAGATAGGTTGCATATTTGTTGAATATGATCTGTTTTTATACAAAATCTTACATAATTATGTATATACGTTTTGGTATAATTTTGACAGATTGACAATTTCTCTAGACAAGAACATCATATAGAACTTTTATAGGTCTCAATCAGCTCCTAAGATTCTCAGGTTTCACCCTTTTAATTTTTTCTTTACAGTTCCTACAAGTAAATGTAAGAATCTAACACCAGTGTCTTCCCAACTTATAGTACTGCTGAGGACATCATATAAATGTCGAAATATATTTACTGAAAAAGTGGACGCCATCGTTTATTTTTAACCTTGGTTTGGTTTAACCTTCCACCAAATAGAATACTTTAATTGAAAACTGAGAATATTTTCTAATATTTACTCAGAGTAGGTTTTAAAGGTTTCGTGAAAATCAAACATGACCGTTAACTTGAAATTNGGGATAGGTTGATAGGGGATAGGTTGATAGGGGATAGGTTGATAGGGGATAGGTTGATAGGGGATAGGTTGATAGGGGATAGGTTGATAGGGGATAGGTTGATAGGGGATAGGTTGATAGGGGATAGGTTGATAGGGGATAGGTTGATAGGGGATAGGTTGATAGGGGATAGGTTGATAGGGGATAGGTTGATAGGGGATAGGTTGATAGGGGATAGGTTGATAGGGGATAGGTTGATAGGGGATAGGTTGATAGGGGATAGGTTGATAGGGGATAGGTTGATAGGGGATAGGTTGATAGGGGATAGGTTGATAGGGGATAGGTTGATAGGGGATAGGTTGATAGGGGATAGGTTGATAGGGGATAGGTTGATAGGGGATAGGTTGATAGGGGATAGGTTGATAGGGGATAGGTTGATAGGGGATAGGTTGATAGGGGATAGGTTGATAGGGGATAGGTTGATAGGGGATAGGTTGATAGGGGATAGGTTGATAGGGGATAGGTTGATAGGGGATAGGTTGATAGGGGATAGGTTGTACCTGGATAGATACTTTTCCAGGACTTGCTTCGGAGTAGGCCTTTACTAAAAGATGACATTCGGGTCGAGTTGTTACTGTCATGTTTTATGGGACACCCTGTAGAAAGTTGATATATAAAAGTATGGAGGGTCAATGCCAGGATGAGCGGGGTTGAATGGTGGGGATGGGGGGTGGGGGGGAAGGTTACTTTGTGCAAAATTGAAATTTAAACACTGAAATTTTGATTTTATAGATTTATGGGGAAGAAGTTTTCTCAACTTTTGATGAGTTAAATCAAATGAAGGATTTTTTCTAAAGTTATAAAGAAGGTGTCAAATGTGTCAAACCTTGTATTAAAAAAACAGAAGATTTTGCCAATTTTTTAAACGATGATTGTTCACGTTAAAAAAAACATTTTAGTTTTACCTTCATTACTTTAAGCCTAACATTTTGAATTTGTTCTTGAAATCAAACTACCGACAGCATCTCAAAAATATAATGAACAGAATTTTGATTGGAACTCATTTTGATTGCAATTTTATTAATTTGAACAAATTTTGATTGCAATTTTGTTAATTTGAACTAATTTTGATTGCCCTATTATTTCAATAGATACAAAATCACGCATTTTCTCTCAAGTTTAATGATGAAGTATACGGGATAGAGATGTGAACGTTTTGATTTTTCTAGATTATAGCTTTCGTTACGATAGTGTTCATCAAAAGTAAATACATTTAAAACGTTACGTTGCACATTATGAAATTTTATGGCATAGAGTAACGTTACGTTATGAATTCTCTGCACTTGAATACCTTATATACAACGTTAAGCTTTAGTAAATGTTAATGAAAAACAGTAATCTCCGTTACGCTTTTGAATTTCCCGTTTTAAAAAACTTTTCAATGTTGCGTTAAAGCTTATGTAATATAACCACAATTTTTTAACGTTCCACTTTCATGCAAGGTAAATATTTTCAGAGACCTTACGTTACATTTTCACTTGGTTTAAGATCTAGAAGATAACAAACGTTTTGCTTTCATAAAACGTCAATTGGGGCATAGTTCTGTACGTTACAATGCATTTCAGTGCAAAGAATATTTTTTGTTAACGTTACGTTTTATCTTAACTTTTCTAATATAAACTCTTTTAATTACGTTTAGAAATTTTACTTAAATGCACCTTTTCTTACGTTACGATTTATCGAAACGTTATTGTGAAAACTTTTTTGCTACACTTTTTTACAACTGACAATCAAAACTGTTTATTCGTTTAGTTTTTCAGAAAGATTTGAAAAAAAATTCTATACGTTGCCTTGTATTAAAATGTTCAAGCCTTAATGTTTCTTACGTTACACTTTATTAAAATAATATTGTTTCTAAATGAAAGCATTGCAAGATTTTTTTCGTGACAATTACATTTTTTACTCACCCTGTATGTTGCTGTTGTATTGAATTAACCTTTTTAGAGATTGTGTAGAAGAATATGCATTATGCAATATAAAGATGTTATACAATTATTATTTTTAACGATTTAAAAAAAATTTGTGAATGAAAGTTTTTACCATTAGACTTTCAACTCAAAGTGTGTCTTAAAGGGACTAGAGACGTAATTTCAAGTGACCTTCCATTTAAAAAAAAATTTAAAAATTGTCCACAGGGTTGCGATTTGACGATTTAATATTGGAGAATTCACCGTAAGGCCACAAAAAAAAATTTTATTTTTTATTTTTATGTTATACATCATTTTCTTGGAAATTCAGTGCTGAATTCAAATCTGAAAAGAGTTTGAAAAAAATGAAAATTGAGTGAGTTAGAGCTAAAAAAACTCATCAAAAACATTAAAAAATTACAAAACCGAAATTTAGTACCGTTATTTGGCCATAAATTCTTCAGATTTTAATATTTTTTTAAATGGTTTTCAAATCTGAATTTAGCATGAAATTTTCAAGAAAATGATGTATCATATTTATTTTTGAAAATATTTTTTTGTGCCTTACGGGGATTTCTCCTATATTAAATTGTCCATTCGCAACCCTATGGACGATTTTGAAATTTTTTTGATTACAATATTTTTTTTTAATTTAAAACGCAGCAACCTCAGGTGGGCGGCTGGCTGATTTCTAAAAAAAGTCACAAATCAATTACCCTTAATGTCCAGCATACATTTACAAGATAGGAAAACACTCCTAATTTTCAAATCATCAAAATCAGATAAAGGTATACACGTTATCATGGCCCTCTTTAAATGGGACACTTCATAAAATGAGTTAAAATTCGGCAAGGCAAACCACTTTTGTATGTGGAACAGTAGTTCTAAATTATTTTAGATTAGTTTAGGGTTAATTTTTTCTTTTTTTACGCAATGCAGACTGACCCTTTTCTTCTATTATAATTATAATTTGTGGCAAATTTTTAGTTCTTTTTGTGCTTTTTTATGTTACTTACAAAGTAAGTAAAAAAGCGGCATTAGCTTTAGTTTACAAACCACAATGAAAATGTTTTCAGAGTTCATGTTTGGGGTTAAAAAATATCAAATATATTAAGACAAGTGCTAAATTTTTTTAACACAAACAACGCGAAATACAATTATTTAACATTTATTAACTGAATTTATGATTTCAAGTAGTCAAATAAACCTGAAACCCAGCAATTATGTTTGTTCACAGACCCGTTCCACTTAATAAGTTGATTTTTTTTGCAATTAGGAAATCATTTGCTTTATAACAGAAAATGCATATGTAAAATTTCTTAATGTCGTCTTCCTTTTCCAGAGTTTTAGTGGGTTTCATCAAACAATGGCAAATCAAAAACCTTTAATGTCCAAGAAACATTTCTAAAATTTGAATTTTCACTAATAGCATGTTACAAAAAAACTCGTTTACACTTTAGAAAGGAACTAAGTTTTTTTTTCAAATTTACTTATTCCTATATCTTTCCAACCCGATGGTTTAAATCTTGTATATTTCAATATTTATGGTCTACGACATCGGGTTGCAAAGATATATCAAATGAAAATTAGAGTTTGTGGCATTAACTCATTTTCTTTAAACTTGAAATGAAAAACCATTAGTCTTTGCTGTCATAATCATCAGTCGAATCTCTAACATTGATATATTAGAGACGTTTTGAAGTGTTTTGATTGGCAGAATTATTGTTAAACTTTTGAAATTAAAACTCGGCCCTCATAGTCTAACGTTTATTTAACAATGTTTCATCAGACATATATCTAACGTTAGACTAATCAATTTAGTATTCAGAGAAAAGTTATGAAACGTTTTGATTTACAGAATACCATTTTTTTAATGTTATTCGTTACATTATTGAAATTTTGCTCTGTAAAAAAACTTTCGTTTCCTGATTATAAAAATAATAACTCATTTCTGCAATATTGAACTTTTCATTATATTTTAAGGGAAAACATTTCAAAACGTTTTCATAAACAGTAATACATTTTTCAGTTACACAACGTTACACTTTTTATAAGTTGAACTTTGAAATAGAAATCCTTTCGTTACGATATTCAATCAAATCACAATTAATGTTTCAAACGTTAGACTTTCAAGTTCCCCATGGAAATAAAACATTTCTTAACGTTACGTTATGGTCAAAACATTTGTAGATATTAGAAAAATAACATTACATTTCCACAAAACGCTAACGTTAGGGGTATGTTCCTCTAACGTTAACGTTAGTTATGAGCTCCTCTAACGTTAACGTTTAACGTTCACATTATATAGAATATATCCAAACGTTACACATTATTGTAACGTAACGTACAAAAACGTACATTTTACGTTACGTTACACTATCGTTGACATCTCTAATACGGGATTGGCAAAACGCAGAATCTGACCATGTGGCTTTTTCTTCAGTTTGGACCTTAAATGGTGTTTTTAAGAGCAATTGACGTAAAAAACGGGAATACAGACTTATTATATGAAAATGGTCTACAAGGTTAGATTTTTTGAATTTATCTTAAAACCCCTACACTTGACTAGTAATACATATATCATCTCTTTATTGTGAAGTATTTTAGTACAGGATATTGTATTGAAATATATTTCAGCCATTGTATTATATCACCATTTTAGTAAATTATTTTGTATTATATCCCCATTTTAGTAAATTATTTTGTATTATATCACCATTTTAGTAAATTAGTTTGTATTGATATATATGCTGACCATTGTGTGTAAAATTCAAGGACTATATCTTAATAAAAAGATGATTTAAAAGAACCGGAAAACAGAATTATATGATAAAATTGTTCAATAAATACTTTTTATTTTCTCAAACTTGGCTGTTGCATTTTATCGTATTTAAGATTTCCAAGTTCTAGGACAAGAAATTAAATATGTTTTCTTCTGTTTCATTTCAACTTTATGAATAATAAAAACAATTTTGTTCAACGAACAATGTAAAAATCCAATCTAAAACTATTTGAATATGCTAATTCTATTAATCAATTCCGAAGCAAGAAAATAAATCTATAAATAAAGTAGTAATCCTTTTGTCGATTTATCTGCCCGTATGTTCGATCATAGCTCAGGAACCATTTAGCCGATTTGCCTCAAATAATGATTGGGGGAACTTGATAAAATAAAGGAAATGTTTATAGCTTAGCTTAAAAAATTCTAAGTTGAGTGGGTTGACTCTCACAGAGAAAATTTTGTTTTCAAGTTTTCTAAGGAATTAATGAATTGGTGTTTTGTATGATCCATGCCAACACTACTTTTGTAACTAAAGGAATTGAGTCTTTGTCACAAACTCTAATTCCTATATGTTTTCAACTATGAGTTCTGTTATATCGAATAATCTAAGTTTGGAATGTCAAAGGTGTACACCACTTGGTTGCAAAGAAATAGGCATTGGAATATTTGATTTTGTGGCAAAGATTCAGTTTCTTTTCATATTGTAAAGTAAACCATTTGTAAAATAGCAATATTAACATTCTCAATTTTAACTCTAATTAATTATCTAGGATACAGTGCATTAAGTCTATTAAGTCCATTATGTCCATTAAGATATTATACTAGTCTATTCTTGTACAATTTAATATACATGAAATGAATGTATTGTAAATTCTAAATTTGTAAATTTTAAATCTTCTTTTTCTTAAATAGTTAAATAATCCATCTTAAGCGGGATGTAATGGCTAATGTAAACTCTTATAATCCATTTTTTTGTAAATTATGATTCGGTTGGTTAATGTACAACTTTACTGACAGTACGTAAACTATGATTGGGTTGGTTAATGTACAAGTTTACTGACTGTACATAAACTATAATTGGGTTGGTTAATGTACACGTTACTGACTGTACATAAACTATAATTGGGTTGGTTTATGTACAACTTTACTTACAGTATGAAAACTATGATTGGGTTGGTTAATGTACAAGTTTACTGACTGTACATAAGCTATGATTAGGTTGGTTAATGTACAAGTTTTCTGACTGTACATAAACTATGATTGGGTTGGTTAATGTACAAGTTTTCTGACTGTACATTAAATTTGATTTGGTTGGTTAATATACAAGTTTACTAACTGTTTATAAACTATGATTGGGTTGGTTAATGTACAAGTTTACTAACTGTACATAAACTATTATTGGGTTGGTTAATGTACAAGTTTACTGACTGTACATATATTTTGATTGGGTTTGTTAATGCACAAGTTTACTGAATGTACATAAACTCTGCTTGGGTTGGTTAATTTACAAGTTTACTAAATGTAAATAAACTATGATTGGGTTGGTAAATGTACAAGTTTGCTAACTATATGTAAACTATAATTTGGTTGTTTAATGTACAAGTTTACTGACTTAAATTGGTTGGTTAACGTACAAGTTTACTACTGACTGTACATAAACTATGATTGTGTTGGTTAATGTACAAGTTTACTAACTGTACATAAACTATGATTGGGTTGGTAAATGTACAAGTTTACTAACTATACGTAAACTATGATTGGGTTGGTTAATGTACAAGTTTACTGACTTACATTGGTTGGTTAACGTACAAGTTTACTACTGACTGTACATAAACTATGATTGGGTTGGTTAATGTACAAGTTTACTGAATGTACATAAACTATGAATGGATTGGTAAATGTACAAGTTTACTGACTGTTCATAAACAAACCATAAAGAGTAAATATATGCAATATGCATATAATTAGAATAATTCAGAGATACAATATACACATTTATTCAGAATAACATTTACTTTTAAACTTTTGTACGTACCATAAGAGGGCTTCATGTGTAATGGTCTTGAGATCTTTGAGGGGACAGTTCACTTATTTGGGTAATTTCATGGTAAACTAAACAGCCTATTAGCTGTTAATTGGTATTAGTCTTATTTTTCAAAGACAACTGTGTCCGGAGAAAAAGCCGATTTTTCGTTAAGTAACAAGTAATAAGTGAACAGTCCTCTACATAATTGTAACAAATAATTTCTTTATTTTCTAAACCTAAATTGTACGAACTGTGTACTTTAGTTTTATGATCCATGACAACTTTAGAAATCTACTTGAATTCAAAACCAAATCTTTGTTAAATATAAGTGCACTCACTTCTACTATTAGGGTCATTTTGAAATAACCAATCTATTCTTCAAATCTATAAATATCTTTCTCTAAAGAATAAATTTATTTAGAAAAGTTCTTAGTCTATAAAGTTAAACACGAACAGAGGTTTTTACAGGGAACCGACAACATTGTCTGGAAACACTTGCAAAATTAAAATTCAAGCTTTATCATACATGTCAGATTATTTATAGTGTATTTAGTTATTACAAAATTTTAGTTTTTTTGTTATTTTTCTAAAACATAAGAAATAAAATATGAATGTTATTCGTAAAACATGGACTTTTCAGAATAAAAGAATTTGAATTAAAGAATGAATTAAGCCTGCTTTTAATCAGAAGAATATACTTTTTCAAAACTAATTCCAAGTTTAATTAATTAACTTGGCTTAATGTTAAGACTGTTAATTTCAAAATCTTTTGGCTGATACTTTATATTCTGCACCCTCAATAAACTTTTATATTCTGCACCCTTAATAAACTTTTATATTCTGCACCCTTAATAAACTTTTATATTCTGCACCCTCAATAAACTTTTATATTCTGCACCCTCAATAAACTTTTATATTCTGCACCCTCAATAAACTTTTATATTCTGCACCCTCAATAAACTTTTATATTCTGCACCCTCAATAAACTTTTATATTCTGCACCCTCAATAAACTTTTATATTCTGC
>NW_019397040.1:159651-160847 GCF_000591075.1 Eurytemora carolleeae | reverse complement strand
TGTACAAATGTAGAACTGTACAAATGTAGAACTGTACAAATGTACAACTGTACAAATGTACAACTGTACAAATGTACAACTGTACAAATGTACAACTGTACAAATGTACAACTGTAGAAATGTACAACTGTACAAATGTACAACTGTACAAATGTGCAACTGTACAAATGTACAACTGTACAAATGTACAACGGTAGAAATGTACAACTGTACAAATGTACAACTGTACAAATGTACAACTGTACAAATGTACAACTGTAAAAATGTACAACTGTACAAATATACAACTGTACAAATGTACAACTGTACAAATGTACAACTGTAAAAATGTACAACTGTACAAATGTACAACTGTAAAAATAAACATCTGTACAAATGTACAACTGTACAAATGTAAAACTGTAGAACTGTAAAAATGTACAACTGTAAAAATGTACAACTGTACAAATATACAACTGTACAAATGTACAACTGTACAAATGTACAACTGTAAAAATAAACAACTGTACAATTGTACTACTATACAAATGTACAACTGTATATATGTACAACTGTACATCTGTAACTCTACAACTGTACAAATTTACAACCTTAATAAAATTAGCATTGACGTAAGATTTAGAATACAAATTATACAAACAAAGATTCTTTTTCCTGAAAACTTTTATTTTAAGTTTCTTGGTTCTAGAGTACGTAGAAACCAATCCTTTGTTTGCTATTTAACATTCAAGTTTAAAATACAGACAACAGTATTTAAAAGTATATTATACAGGGTGTCTCACGAAACATGACAGTAGCAAGACGATTCTTTATTAATGCTTATATCAGACTATGCTTTTAGCTTTAGTGGAATTTAGTGGAAAATTGTAATTCTTTATATTCAACAATACGAAGATGAATATAATCTAACATTAGGTTCAATGAAAGCCTATCCAGCCTAATATCTAGTTTATTATGTAGTAGGGTTCCAATATTTAGTATATTTTGTAATTTTATAATTAAAAATTCTAATTTGATTAGAACACGAAATATTGATGAAAAATGTTGTAGGCAGATTGAGGTATGTTAAATAGGTTAATAGATCATAGCTATGTTGAAACAATGCATGATGCCAGGGAGTAAGGAATAGAATAACTGACGCGGTTCGCCCTACCATATGATTATACATGCTTTACAGACGAAGTACTCCATTTGAA